>NW_026059857.1:0-30801 GCF_023721935.1 Panthera uncia | reverse complement strand
AGAATGGATCCTGTTTTCTTGGGCCTCAGAAGGACCCAAGTCTGGCACGCCTGGGTAGCTCAGCCAGTTAGCCATCCAACTCTTGGTTTCAGCTCAGGTCATGATCTCACGGTTTCAGGAGTTTGAGCCCCACATTGGGCTCTATGCTGGCAGTGGGGAGCCTGCTTGGGATTCTCTCCCTCCCTCTCTCTCTCTGTCTCTCCCCCACTTGCACTCTCTCTCTCTCTTTCAGAATAAATAAATAAACTTAAAAATAATTTAAAAAAAAGAAGGAACCAAGGCCACAACACCTTGACCTCAGACTTCCAGCCTCCTGAAAGGTGCTACAAACAACTTCTGTTATTACAGCCGCCCAGTCTATGGTGGTTTGTTATGGTGGCCCTGGCAAAATAAAGCAACACATAAGGTCATCATTAAAATATATGGCAGACCACGGTCTGCCATACTTAAAACACGCCTACAACAATAACCACGGCAAAGTCTAAACAGAGTTTGAGCCGAGCTATATAAGTTTAAGTAAGTGCAAAATTCTTTGTCCACTCGTAAGTCAAGAAATGCAAATCAAAAGTGATGGCAACCTGTGTATTTATTTATTTTGCAACCGTATTTATTTATTTTGAGCAAGAGAGAATACAATCAGGACGGGGCAGACAGAGAGGCAGAGAGAGAGAATCCCAGGTAGGCTCCATACTGTCAGTGCAGAGCCCAACATGGGGCTCGATCCCCGAAACCACGAGATCATGACGTGAGCCGAAACCAAGAGTCTAATGCTTAACTGACTGAGCTACCCAGGCGCCCCGGGAAGCTATATTTTAAACCTTTGGATTGACAACTGGGTAAAACACTGATAACACATAGCAAGTGTTTCGATAGTGGTACTATGAATCAGGTAGCCCCTTAAATGGGATATTTGGCAAAGCACATCCACGCTTGAAATGCACGTGGCCTCTGACCCAGCCTTGACTCCAGTTCTAGGAGTGCACACTGAAATGCACACTCCCTTGCAGCAGAGAGATTTGTGTTTTGGGGTGTGTGTATTTCAGAACTGTTTTATAAAGGCACAGAAATAAGACAAAAATAGAGAAATGACCACTGACAGATGGTAAAGGACAGTGACTCATAAATGGCAAATTAGCCAGCCACAAACACGAATGCACACGCATGTACTCCTGAACTCAGCTACACTGTTCTCCAACAATGGCTCATTCATGATGATGGCCATCTTCGTGATGCTTAAAAGTTAAGAAGAAGAAATCATTAATAGCAACAAATATTTGGACCATAAAACTTGCATGAAATAGCCAGGAAGGAAAAAAACCTGACATCTCGGATTTGCAGGTTTCTCTCCAGGTTCCAAAATTATGCCGGGAAGTATGACAAACTTAAAATATTCTCAAGTGCCAACAATCTTCATTGCTGCTGCTGAGGAGACAGGCTGTAATTGTTAAGAACACTTCTGACGAACCCGTGCAAAAGAAAGTACTTGACATTTATTTAATCGTGGCGCATTAAAAGGTGAGTAGTTACCAAAGTGGATATTGTGATGATTAGTAGATTGTCTGTAACAATAAGATGCAGATTTGAACTCATTGCCTTTGGAATTTGGCAAAACCTCTTGGATCAGCCAGACTTTGGATAATGTATAGATCTCAAATTAACGGATGTGCTCCTCCAGGATTCAGAGAATCTGACAGCTTGACATGGTGGAAACAGGATACTGATTTCCGATGCTGAGCCAGCTTTTTGTCGGGGAAGTGGGTCTCTCTTGCCAAGGTTTGAGCGTCCCTGGGTGGTCTGAAGGGCCCTGACTTGGAGTCCTGAACTCCAGTGCCATTTCTCTAATTCAGTAGTGTCGTAAGCTGAGTTGTGTTGCCTCAACATTCACGTGTTGGAGACGTAACCCAGAGCACCTCAGAATGTGACCTGACTTGGAAACAGAATCGATGCAGATGTAATTAAGTTGAGGGGAGGTCATAAAGGTGGGTCCCAATCCAATACGACTGCTGCACTAATACAAAGGGCAAATTTGGAGACACACACACTCACACACACACACACACACACACACACTCGGAAGGTTAAAATTGACCCCTTCACCAAGCCCTCTGGAAGTTGGGGAAAATCTTACAATATTCTCTGAAGGAAAACCATGACTTCAGAATAGGATTTACCTTTGCATCTGTAATGAGATTGTGTTACTTCTGGTGGACACAGTTTTAGAGCACGAATGAAGCAATGTTTCTAGTTGGCATGTGTGAATTTCTCCTACGGGCGGAAAGAAGGGTATAAAACAAAATCTAACCATGTGAGAAGACACACATGAAGGTCCCAGCCCCCATGTTTTGTGCCTGTGGAATGTCCTGCATTTTATTGCATCTCTCCCAAAGCATCTCTGGTCACCCCCAAAGAGGAAGCACGTATCCCCCAAGACCTGACATCTGGAGTGGTCAGCTCTGAGCTCATGTACTGGCCCTGCGTCCACTGGCCAGGCATCCACTGTGGTGCTCCTGTGCTAAACCCACACACACACTCGAACTTCTCTCTCCCACTGCTCAGCAAATCCTCATCTGGGGACCTAGATAAAACTTAACCCGGAAAAGACACTGGAGAGTGACCAGAGAGAAAATAAGAGAACTTGAAACAGCTTCCTGGGTATGGTGGTCATAGTTGCCATGGACAAATGCCACCACCACCACCCTCCGCCATGTCCAAGTGTGGCAGGGAAGATAAGGAATGTTAATCCCTAGGAGATAGAAGATCTCCTCCTTCTTGGATGATCAGCTTTCACTTGAAGGCACTCAAACCACCTTTCCTAATCTTTGTATTCCTCTTCTCTCTCTACGAAGTTGGACTTGTATTGAGCACTGGTGTTTCTCTCAGCCTCTCCAAGATCCTGCCCCATTTCTCCCTCATGCAGGTGTTTCTCCTAAAACCATCCATTTCCATTAAATCACAGGTTGTCTGTTCTCAGGTCAATCTTGGAGTCTCCTCATCTGGGAACTCAGATAAACCCAGGCATCCTTCCGTGTAACCTCTTCCATCCAAGAAGGTATGTCTGTTTGTGTGTCTTAAGTAGAAGCTGTTTTCTGTGAAATGAAAAGTGAAGGCTTCACCAACTCAGGAAGAGTTGAAAACAAAATGCCTGCAGCTTCCAAATGACTCTTAGACCATTCTGGGGCCATGACTGTTTCCAAAATGATTATGGTTTAGTTTGGGTGAAAGTATAAGCTGCCCAAGCAACTGTTACATGTTTATAGTCACAAAAGAACTCTGCCTGTGTCTGATGGATGGATGTAATTCATTTGGGATCCTCTACAGGACAAAAAAAAAAGAAGGTAAGTCTAGGTCAGGAATATCAACATTTAAAAAAATTAGTCTGAGGTATAGAATTAAACGAGTAAGAGTCAAAGAGAGAGTTGAACTCCAAGACATATTATAGCATGATTTTTCTCCCTCCCTCCCTCCCTTCTTTCCCTCCCTCCCTTCCTTTCCCCCCTCCCTTCTTTCTTGTTTACTCCTAATCTGTCCCAAACACGTATATTGTATTTAGGTCAAAAGCTAGGCTCTGCTACTCAGCGGTACCAATCTGGGTTGATGTGGATAGCACTTTTTTTAAATGGCAACACCCAGTTCAATCCAATTAACAGAAATCTTGATGGAACTCATAGCAACTGGGATTCTTACCAGGTATGAATGGTTCTTAACCGCCCCCACCCCCACCCCCCAGGGAATCACGATATACAGGTGTGATGGAGAAGGGTCAAATCATGTGTTTGGCTGCCTTGTTAATGTTAAGCAGTCTAAATGATCAAATATGAAATATAAGATTGTCCACAGAAATGCATAAATATTATAAAAAATATTTCCTAAGGTTCTAGCTGCTTTAAGTAGCTATGTAATTGTCTTAAAAATAATAAAATAGGCAGATCTTTACATGTAATAGCAGGTAAGTGATTTTGTACCTGTTATTCCCTAAATATAACAAACTCATGTAAACATGGTAACATGAGCTTCTTTTTGATCTGATGTAAGGATTAGTGATATTTTGATATGTGAATAAGATGCTTTTGTGTGATTTGTTATAGGAAAATGAATAGTTGCTATCATTGATCTGTTTGCAAGTTTCAATATACCTCAAAAACAAATCAGTTGACATACAAAAGCAAATATTTAGGAACTTTTGACTAATGTAGATATAATTTTAGATATATTAAATTCTACACTCCCCCTGCCCCCCACCCTGCCAAAAACCAAATCCAGCAAGTGAATGTAAACAGATAGGAAAGAATTTCCAGATCTTTGCTAAGTAATAAAAAATAAGGCTAGCCAATTGTGTGTAGCTTCAAATTTTCCAGAAACTTCTTTAAAATAAGCAAAGCAAGGTGAAATCAATCTTAGGAATATGTGTAATGTGACCAAATACAGACAAAATACTATCACTCCAACATGTGATCAATATAAAAATATTAATAGCCTATCTTACGTTCTTTTTGATATTCTAAGTGTTTGAGATCTGATGTGTATTTTCCACTTTGAGCACATCTCAAGTTGGACTGGCCATGTTTCAAGTGCTTATGGTCACATGAGGCCATCACTTGTGCAGCAAAGATCTTTATAGTTGTTGTTTTCTTCAGGCAATAAGGTGTGAATGCATCATCAGTATCCAAGCATCATAGGACATTAGAGATGGATGAGGCCATAGATATTTTCTAGTCCAAAGAGCCATTTTACCAAGGATGAGTCTAGGGCTCAGAGAGTTTAACTGGCTTGTCTAGGTCACAAAATCAATAGCAAAACTAGGACTAACTCCATTCTCAGCATTCTCCTTTTTTTTTTTTTTTTTTTTTTGAAATAGCACCAGTGGGGGAGGGGCAGAGACAGTGGGGGACAGAGGATCCGAAGCAGGTTCTGGGCTGACAGCACAGAGCCCAATGTAGGGCTGGAACTCACAAACCGTGAAATCATGACCTGAGCGAAAGTCAGACACCCAACTGACTGAGCCACCCAGGCGCCCTTAGATTAATACCTTTTATATTGGAGTGTGTGTGTATGTGTGTATGTGTTTAAATTCAGTTACCATGTATTTTTCCTTGCTCCTAGTGTCCTAAAATGATATACTTCCTCATGATTATCATTCAACTATGGTATGCAGACACTAGGGTAATCCCTGTGGCCCCACCGCATAATGTCCATGCCCTATGCAATCCTCTCCCCTTGACCGTGGGCAGGTGCTGTGATTTGCTTCTAGCCAAGAATGTAGCGATGGTGAAGGAGCTTTTCAGATGTAATTAATATCCCAAATCAGTTGATCTTGAGCTTCCTCAAAGGGAGATTTTTCTGGGCTTCATCGAACCAACTGAATGCCTTCCCCAAGCTGAGGGACCTTCTCTGCAAGCCTGATGACATAAGCACCCATGTTGCAGAAATCCAAATGGCAAGGCACACTTGGTGGCCTCTAGGAATTGTGGACAGCCTTCAAGACCTGCTGGTGGCCTCTAGCCGGCAGGTAGCAGAAAGGCGAGACCCTCCGTCATATACCTGCCAAGAAATGAACTCTTCCATTTGAACCTCCAGGTGTGAACACAGCCCAGCTACTACCTTGATGGTAACCGTTTGGAACCCTGAGCAAGGATCCAGCTAAGTCACATGCCAGAAGCACAGAAACTATGAGATAATAAATGTCTTATTGTTTTCAGCCTCTGTGACTGAGACAATTTGTTAAACAACAATGGAAAACAAATATATCTGGGGGCTCCTGGGTGGCTCAGTCGGTTGAGCATCCAACTTCAGCTCAGGTCATGATCTCACGGTCCATGAATTTGAGCCCCGCGTCAGGCTCTGTGCTGACAGCTCAGAGCCTGGAGTGTGCTTTGGATTCTGTCTCCCTCTCTCTCTCTGCCCCTCCCCTTCTCACACTCTGTCTCTCTCAGAAATAAATAAACATTAAAAAAAAAAAAAAGGGGGTGCCTGGGTGGTTCAGTCGGTTAAGCAGCCGACTTGGCCTCAGGTCATGATCTCGCGGTCCATGAGTTCGAGCCCTGCGCCAGGCTGTGTGCTGACAGCTCAGAGCCTGGAGCCTGCTTCGGATTCTGTGTCTCCCTCTCTCTCTAGCCCTCCCCCGTTTGCACGCTCTCTCTCTCTCTCTCTCTGTCTTTCAGAAATGAATAAATGTTAAAAAAATTTTTTTAAAGAAAAAGAAAACAAATATATTTGTTCCCAAAATTTCAAATGTATCCTATAGAAAACCAATGCCTTCTTAAGAGTGGAATTCATGATTAATTTCTTAAAGACTGTCCTTCAAAGCAAGTGGTTGTGGAGAATGAATAAATCAGATAGATCACTTGAATGAAAATTAAGTAATACTCTTATGCATTAGTAATATAACTTTCAGGCTTATGTGTCACTTTTCTTGTTTGATCCACTGAGATTAAACAGTCTTAAAGGGAAGTTGTGATTTCCTTTTAGAAAACCAGGTAACTCGGACACCCATAAGAAATTGTCATTAAAAAACCCCAAAAGGCTGCTCATGTGTCTTACAACCATAACATATCAAAGATCGGGGTTTTCAAAAATTAGGATGTGCAGTTACATAACATGAGGAGGGCAACCTCTTCTAGATGTTGGCCAGGGGTCACAGTCCGAGCCTTTGCAACATATGGGGACCAAGGGTTTTGCTGCTAAGACCGTATAAATGATCCTGCTTATACGTGTGAATGATATCTTAATAGCTGCTCCATCAAGGGGACTTCTGTTAGTTCACATAAAGGCCACCGCTCATTTATTAAAAGCCTTTGTCATTGTAATATAAGAGAGGGAACAAAATCAATGTGTTCACTTCAAAAATCAATGGATTGCTGAGGTTTGGGGGTGAGTGTAGAAAGTATATAATTGCAGAGATCTTCAGGAAGGAGAGACCTCATATTTAAAGCTGTCACGCAAGCAAGAGAGGGTCAGATGTTCTGAAGGCATAGCTTCTTCAAGCAAGTACTTTCTTTCTAAGTAGAGCTCAATTTGGTCTAATAAGTAGAAAACTACGAGCTAAGCAATATTAATTTCTTCATACGTTCAGTTCCTTGACTGATAAAACAACAGTGATAATAATCATCGCTTGATTAAATATTTATTCTGAAGCACTCACCCCACTAAGGCTCTAAAAAGTCCACACTTTAGCTACATAATGACTGTGATGGAAAGTATAGATTTTACCCCAATTAATAGGTGAGCAAACTGTGTCCGAGAGAAGTAAAATCCGTTTGGATTCAGAACCAAGGTCTCCAACACTCTGCTTCAGTGACATTATAATGGAATCATACGCGTATTAGCTATCTGTTGCCATGTAATGAATTATCCCATGACACAGCAGCTTGAAACGTGGATCAAATGAAACCATTCACTACCCCACACCTCTTGTGGGCTGGGACTCCGGGCCTGGCTTAGGCGGGTCAGGTGCTCAGGGTCTAACAAGGCTGCAGCGACGACCATCTATTTCTTCAACATCGGCAGCAGAACGTCTTTAGAAGAGAGTCTGGTGGCAAGATGGAGTTCTGTATGGCACAGGTAAACGTGACAGTAACATCCTAAGACCCTGGGCACACCAAGGACAGGGACATATACAAAGTAGTATCCAGAACATGGCAGTCATCTAGAAAACTGTCGAATCCAGGTGGACCCTGAGTCAGCTTCTCCAGGGCGACTGCTCCCTTCGTTGACCCAAGGCACAACCGTCTTCTCGGGGAGGGCCCTGTCCATCTTTTAAGGCTTTCCATCTGATTAAGTCAGGCCCACCCCAGATGACCTTCCTGTAGATGAACTCAAAATCGGTCAATGTGGAACCATAAATTACAGCAGCCGTCTCCCTTAAAACGTTCCATAGCTTATGCCTAGATACAAGTCACATGCCCCACCTACATTTTTTAAGTTTTTTTTTTTTTTTTTTTTGAGAGAGTGTGTGTGAGTTGGGGAGAGGCAGAGAGAGAGGGAGACAGAGGATCCAAAGCGGGCTCCATGCTGATATTGCCAAACCAGATGTGGGGCTCGAACCCATGAACCGTGAGATCGTGACCTGAGTCAAAGTTGGATGCTCAACTGACTGAGCCACCCACACACCCCTGCCTATATTCTAAGGGAGGGGGTTACACAAATATGTGAACACCGGGGAATGGGGTCCATCAGGATCACCCTGGAAACACATTGCCCGTCACCCCATATTTGAAATGTTTAGATGCACAGTATCTGAGAATCTACAGTTCCAATCACAGGCATGTATGATGCAAGTTAATAAAAGAAATAAAGGTATTTTTCAGGCATAAATGACTCCAACAACATTTTACTCACAGACCCCTCTGCAAAGACACTATGCAAAGATATACTTCAGCACAAAGAGTAATAAACTCGATGGGAGGTACCAGGATTCCATGTGCTAGATAAGTAAAGGCCATATGAGCTATTTTGGTAAATCTATAAATACACACTAATTGCAAAAATGACTGTAATGCAGTATTAATATTTATACTGGAACATAAGCTGGGATAGAAATGTTAAAAGAAAACTGGGGCGTGGGGAATGTATTTGACCAGTGTGAGCACATTAACAGCATCGTCTTGTGCAGAAAGAGGAAAAAGACACTTAGATGATTTAAAGTTCATTAGAAAATTGGAAATCTGAATATTTACGAGCGCCTGGGTGGCTCAGTCAGTTGAGCGTCTGACTTCGGCTCAAGTCATGATCTCGCGGTTTGTGAGTTTGAGCCCCATGTCAGGCTCTGTGCTGACAGCTCAGAGCCTGGAGCCTGTTTCGTATTCTGTCTCCCCCTCTCTCTGCCCCTCTCCCACTCATGCTCTCTCTCTCTCTCTCTCTCTCTCTCTCTCTCTCTCAAAAATAAATAAACATTAAAATAAAGAAATCTGAATATTTAAACGAGCAAGTGGGGAAAAGTAAGAAAACTGAGCCGGCAGTGACTAAAAGCACCAGAGGTTATGAAAGGAGAGAGAGAGGGGGAAAAAAAAAAAGCCAGACACAGGGTAGGGTGAAAAATGTAAATACGACTTGAGATAGTAGGAATATGTCCAATTATATCAGGAATCACAGTAAACATAAAAGGCTGGCACCTCCCCCATTAAAAGGTATAAACACTCAGGTTGGATTAGAACAAAGTAAATAATATTATGCAGCTCCAGAGTATTTACTAGCGAGCCATCTATAACAAAAGAGCAAAAAAGCATTTGAAAAAAATGGAAATGAAAATCCCACACCGGGAAAACAGTAAGCAAAATGAAGCAGATATATAAGTGATGACCAAAACAGGGAACAGAGGTTAGGGTATGACATCATCAGAAAATCGCCCCACTAAAAATCCATCATAATCTCAAACTTGGGTTTTAAAGCTAACAAGAGTCTTGACATACCTCAAACTCAAAATCATAGAATTACCCAAAGATATTTTATTTTACTTCTTTTTTTAAAGATTTTATTTCTTTAAAGTAATCTCTACACCCATGGTGGAGGTCAGATTCACAACCCTGAGATCAAGAATCACATGGCCTTCTGGCTGAGCCAGCCAGGCGCCTCTCCCAAAGATATTTTAAAAGTGCATCTTCAGGGCACCTGGGTGGCTCAGTCGGTGAAGCATCTGACTTCAGCTCAGTTCATGATCTCACGGTTCATGGGTTTGAGCCCCACGTCAGGCTCTGTGCTGACAGCTCAGAGCCTGGAGCCTGCTTTGGATTCTGCGTCTCCCTCTCTTTGCCCCTCCCCCACTCACACTCCGTGTCTCTCTCTCTCTCTCACAAAAACAAATAAATGTTAAAAAGAATTTTAAACAAAAACGCATCTTCAATGGGAGAATTAAATGACGTTCTGTCGTGTCTTACCAAAGGAAACGGATGCAAAAACAAAACGAGAACAAAAACCTGGAATCTGGTCCTTAACAAGCTTGATCTAATTGATACATCAAAAAGAGATAGTTAAGTACACACAGCAAAAAGACATTCAGCATAAATTTTGCAGGGCATCTGAATCATTGACAAGGTTTAACCAGGACTGCAGAGGAAATCTGAAAGAGAATCCCTCAAAAAATCCCAAATCATGGAGACGTGATTCACTTTGCCTTGCACAATTATATTAGATATCAGCAGGAAGAAAGTTTAAAAGTGTAAAATGTAAATGTACTACTAAAACATACAGGACGCATTGGATGGGAGATAGGAATCAGGGAAAAAAAATGAAACCATTATTCAAAAACATGGAATAGGAATGACTTTAAATAATCAGCTTAAGGGCAAGCCTTCCAGAAACTGCTAAATTTCTCAGCCCCGTTATAGCCACTACCCACTATTAATGTTCTTACAAACCCTAAAATTATTCAAATGATCCCATGAGTGCTGATTTTCCCGTGGGTCAGATCATAGTTTCCGTAACATGACTCTCTGTGGAGAGTATAGCATACTGTGGTCAGTTCCATTTATCTGTCTCCCTGTGCTCTGAACGTTGATGTCGTGCATGGGAATAGGGCTAATACATTGTTTATTCGTTGTCTTCTGTGATAAAACGGCTTGCTCTTTATTGCTGTGTTTGTAACATGTTTACACTTAGAAACTTCCATCTCTAAATAAGCATCTTTTCTGCCACTCACACATTGCCTAACAGTACCTAGAAACCATATGCTATCTGAAAAAGGTATTGATTTACAATTTCCCTAGAGCAAACAGGCAGAAGATGACGGGTGAAAACATATCACACAAAAACGTAAAAGAAAAACAACAACCACCAGGTGAGATCGCTAATTATGGTTTTTTATGTCGATGTTGAAATTTTAGGTACAGGTTCCTAAAAACCAGGCATTGGCTTTTTGTAGCATTTTTGTTAGAACAGTGGGTCTCATTAAAGATCGTGGACAGAAGAAAAAAGCACCATCCATCAGACAAAACTATGGTTGACAGAGTGAATAAAAGGATAATGATACGTAGATATGTTAGGAATGTACTTTTTATTTATTTTATTTATTTTCTTTTCCTTTTTAAAAATCTTATTCCAGAGAGAGCGCAAGCCGGGGAGAGGGTCAGAGGGAGAAAGAGAAACTTAACCAAGGTCGACGCTCAGCACAGAGCCGGATGCAGGGCTTGATCCCACGACCCTGGGATCATGAAATGAGCCGAGATCAAGAGTCAGAGGCTCAACCCACCCAGCCACGCAGGCGCCCCTAAAACTACCCCTTGTATAATTTCATAGTTAAATGTATAAGATGAATTTCTAACTTTATTGTTCTTAACATTGTAGCTACAATTTAACTCTTTGAAGAGTTATTTATGACTTACAAAATAGAAATTGACTACTGGCCTGCCGGAGAGGGCACCGGCTTTCATCTGAGGTCATTGCTACACAGTATTAAAGTCCCCAGGGAGGGAAAAAAAAACAGCAATGTTGCTGCATAATCTTTGATGGTATAATTTTGTGTAACAATATAATAATCACATTAAAGTCATCACCTTTCCATATAACCTAGTCCCATAATAAAAGGAACTGAGAAAATTCAATTAGATGTAGAACCGTATTAACCCAAGCACGTTTGATTTTAAGTATGAAGCAATTAAAGAGAAAACAACATTCATTTAATTATTTTCTCTGAAATAAGATTATCTTCAGAATCCATTTGGCACTTTTCAAAAACATTTTTTCCTCTCTCCTTCCTGTATCCAAATATATATTTGGAGAGTGATTCAGGCAGAGATGTTCTGAACATTTAACAGCTAAGAGAGTAGGTCACATTAAAGTTAATACAAGGATATTGGGTGATAATTGCAACCATGGAGATAATGTACCCAAATATTTTCCCCTTTGTTGCTACACAATGTAACCCGAGCGTCGGCCATGTGCCCCTCGATCCTCCTGTTTTTTGAAGTCCCGTGTCACAGGCGCCCATGAAAAGATGAAGGGCCCATGCGTAGTCTGCTTGGATGGCCCGTCACAATTCCCAGGGTCCCAGGAAGCTTGCAAACAAGGTCCCTCCGTGTTTGGGGCTGGGGAGAGCCTTGCCTGGTTCCTTCCTATTGCAGAGGGCAGGCCGCCTCCCAGGATCCTCCACAACACCCCCCCCCCCACCCTAGAGCCTTCAGACCCCTCGGTGCACGCTCCTACAAGACCAGGCACGCTTCGGGTGTTGAGGAAGGATTATGGACAGCACAGTGGGAGAAATTCCTGTCCAATAAATATCGCAGGTTCTCATCTTAACCGTCCCTGGTTGTCACCTGGCGACGTGGGGACTTTGCTGATCACGGAGTGTGAAGGTGACTCCCCTTCTGCATAGAGGCGTGCCTGTCTCCTCCAGCACGTTCCCACACCCCTCCCCTAAGCCCACCCTCATCCCTGAGATGTGTTTTCCCATCCCTCACCCTGTCACCAGACCTGTCCTCCGAAACCCCAAACTCCTCGATGAGGCACAACAATGATCTTTCTCTGTCTTTGAGTCTCCTCCTTCTAGGTCAGGTGCAGAGACATCACCGTTGACACCCACAGAGGCATTTCCAGCTGGTGCCCTCAACCAGCACTGGGGGAACGTCTTCCCTAAAGGTACAGGTAGGAACTACTCTAGACTTCGCTGTCGGAGGGTCTCTGTGGTGACTTCTCAACACTTCGAGGCAGCCTGAAGCCTGAGGGCACGCTCACACAGCCCAGGAAGGCAGAAAGAGCATAGCTATCTGCTCATAAGACATTACTGAGGGACGCTGGGATTCACATCTAATCTCCTTGCATCAACAAAGACTCCTCTTTCCGACCAGAATGAGGTTCTCTCCGTTGCTATGTTTCTTGACGCTCGATATGTGAACCGCACAGCAGGCTGATTTTTAAAATAACATTTTAAATGTTTCAAGTAACATTTTAAAAAGGGTACAAACGTTAAGAGGAACATCGGGAGAAAAACTTGGATCTGAGACCCAGCTCAGACACATCTATGGTACAACTTGAAGAATCCGCATCTGTGGAAAACGACGCAATGGGAACTCCCCTGTTGCCCGATTCTGTGGATTTTGGAGCAGCAAACATGGGGGAAAATGGAGAGACTCTGTATTACCTATCATTTCCTAAGAACGAAGGCCACATGGAAAGGAGCTGAGGTGGCTGGGATCTGATTATTAAAGCCTGCAATGGAGAAACATAGTACTTGCAAATGTTACAACAAACACAGCCAGGAAAAAAATAGAATTTCATCATATTTCCTCTCCCTCCTTCTGCCTTTTTAAAAAAGTAATTAATAGTTATGGTATCAATCGATTCACGTCCACAACTTAGTCGCCATGATGGGACTGCCCCCAAGGTGAAAATCATTCTGGAATGCTCCGGTCAGCAGTAAATCTTCAATTCAGAGGTTGATGGGGATCAATAAAGGACAGCTGGAAGGAAACATGTTTGCCTGAGAAATTTCTCTGGTTTTCCTCCATGCTTGGCCTCCAAATTCCAAATTCCAGATTCCCCTTTGGCAAGCACAATGCTGCTAGGGACCCCCAGGCAAGCAGTTTCAGAAGGATTCTAGTGAAACCCTTGACTTTCAAAGCGTATGATGCCCAATCTCTATTCACATTATTTTTGTTTGCAATTATTTTCATGTTTTATTGATTAAAACCTTTTTCATTACCCTCTTACTCTCTGGAGTGTCTCTATGTGTGTGTGCATTATATATAGGTGTGTCTATGTATATATATATATATATATATTATGTATATTATATATGTATGTATATATATATGTATGTATATTATGTATATATTATATACATATATATAATATGTATATATATATACATATAATATATATGTATATAATATATATATTACATATATATATAATATATATATAATCCCACAGTGAACTTTCCCAGATATTTGGGTACACACATCTCTGCCTCAACTGCTGCAGATAACCGTGGTGATCTAGACCGTTCATATTGGGACTTATGGTGCTAAAGCAAACCGATCCATCCAGGAAAAGGATAATTATGGGACACGCAATGCTTGTTGGAGAATGAAGTATCACGGTGTTCAGTTGTTCAGTGTCTCCTGCTGAATGTTTCATCTGCAGAAGGAAACCGTGATAGACACCGTATTGCTTTGTGTTTTAATGCAGGGTCGGATACTTCATAAATAAGACACCAAACAACTGCTTGTATAATAGTCCTATTGTGCTTAACAAAAATAATCCTCCTTTAAACAAACGACTTCATTGTTTAGGCCCAAACGTAACGATGGGAGACATTCCTTCTATTCTCGTCTCTAGATTTATTTAAGAATGAAATGAGAGGAAGAGGCCCATAAATATGGGGTGGAAAAATCCCATTACAGTAAAACAGAGATAAACATTTTTAAATTGAATTCTTTGGGTAGTCTTTCCTATTTTAGATCCCTGCAGAAAAGGCTGTACTGTGTTTTCTTTATTCTTTCTGTACTCTTGAAATCAAAACTTTTCCTAAATACTGCCAAGCAGGGAGTTTCAAAGCTAAAGAAGAAAATCAAATGGGTTGAATCTTGTCTTCATGCCTGGACCAAATCAAGACCGACTTAATGGCCAGACCAAATTGGCTGTTCAATTTCAAGGTCTACCAAAACAAATTGAGTGTGCTTTCTACCCCTATGACTGCAGACCTATTAGGACAGCCAATCTACTCCTGACCAACCCCCCATCCCCGGAAAAAAAAAAAAAAAAACCTTAATTCCACTTTGTGTTCCCTTTGACTTACCCAGAACCAGAATCAACTGTCTTTGGTTTCACGTTTTTTGAGATAAATCCCCACTATCTTTCAAGGCCATGTTTCCTTAGGCTGTACATGGATTTGATTTGAAAAAAAAAAAAAAAAAAAAGAGAATTTCCACACACAGTTTAACTAGAAGACTCTTTGAGCATGAGATTGGGATATAAGAGATAATAGTTTTTTCCCCTTCTCATCTTCCAAATGAAAAAATCCGGAGGGATGACCCTCTTCCAAATGGTTATAGTAAGTGATATATTTATTTATGTTCACAGGAAAAGGTCCCAAGAAAATTCGAAAGGCAACGTGGCCAACTCCGGTCAGATTTGCCAACGTTAAAATGAAGCTGGGTTCCCGGAGGTCATTCAGGCTTTGTGACACCGTATTTCTTAGCAAAATTCTAAGTGCTTAAAGTTTTACTACCCTATAATAGATAATAGACAGATTCTCAGGGAAGATATACCCCAAATGCTAAGAACCAAAGCAGGTTGGAAAAATCTGTTAACTAAAACTGACCCTCCTACATTTGAGGGCACTGAAGGTGTCCCACAAATGCAATCTACAAACAGGGAGCAAATTTTATAACAATAAGGAGCTCTTTCTAGATGGTTCTGGGCACGAAAACATGAGAAATATGTAGAAATGTGCTATGATGGATCCTTGTAGTAAAAAAGTGCTACTATGTAAAATTTATCCACACCCTGAAATAAAGTCCCTATATAGCTACATATTCTTAACTACCTATTAATATTAGCTACCAATTCTTCCTTCTTTTAAATGTTTTAATGTTTATTTTTGAAAGAGAGAGAGCATGAGAGGGCCAGAAAGAGGGAGACAGAGGGTCTCAAGCAGGCTCTGCTCAGTGAGCTCAGAACCCAACGCAGGGCTTGAACTCACGAACTGAACCATGGTAACCATGACCTGTAGCTACCATTTTTTAAGGTGGACAACTTGCCACCAAAACTCACTGACGTTATTACAAGGCAAACATCATTCACTGGGATTCCACAGTTGTGGGAACAACCAAAATCTTCTAGCACTTTCCCCCCCCCCCCCCCCCCCCCCCCACCCAGAGTCTCTTCAGTAGGTCTCTGCTTTTCATCCCCAGTAGACCTGGTGCCATGAATCACAGCCAAGTGGGAACACGTTTAAAGAAACACTAAGCTGGAAGGAAAGAAAGAAAGAAAGAAAGAAAGAAAGAAGAAAGAAAGAAACAAGAGAGAAAGAAAGTAAAAGAAAGAGAAAGAAAGAAGAGAAAGAAAAGAAAGAAAGGAAGAAAAGAGAGAGAAAGGAAGGGAGGAAGAAGAAAGGAAAGAAAGAAAGGGAAAGGAAGGAAGAAAGAAAGAACAAATGAAAGAAAGAAAGAAAGAAAGAAAGAAAAGAAAGGGAGAAAGAAAGGAATAAAGAAAGAATAAGCTGGCCATTAAAACTAGCAGAAAGAACTTGGTTATTAGTAATTTGCTTTCCCAGAAATGTCCATAGCTGAAAAACCCAGAGCTCTGCACAGCTTTTGAAAAAAAATGTTAACATCATTTTCATAAGTGTTTTTAAACATCAAACTTGACCAACAAAACATTTCGACTGCCACTCTAAGAAAGTAAATACCAATGACCTTGTAGGAGTACAGCTTTTCAATCTGCATAACAGCCTGTACTCCCGGTGAAAGCTTCCTGCCTCTTAACCTCGCAGGGCTGAATGTAAGAAATCAAATTTAGCACATTCCCATAGTTAACTTCATAAATTGTTTCCTGTCTTTTTTTTTTCATAAAATAAAATATTCATCCATTGCAAGTGTTCAAATTCAATCACTATATTACTTTTACCTAAATGTCTACTTCAATAAGAGAAAGCAGGAGATATTATAAGAACTAAATCTTATAAAAGGTTTTACGAAAACCAGCTGAAATTTGGTGTGAAATGAAAGTTTAAATTCCTCTTCCTCGACAAAACAAAACTCCATAATCTCACAGAAAAAAAAGTGCTTATAATTTTATACCCTTTCATTATGGTTTAATAGAGCACTGGCTTCTGATTTGAAAATAAAAGGTTGCCAATCTGTGATTTACATGGACAGATGTAGAATATTCTCTGGATGACTCCAGTTGTCCGTGTGCCCACATCCATCCCCACTGGACAGGGGTGGCTCAGCTTTCTCTGATTCTCCACTTGGATCACTGGAGTGCGTGGCTGTTGCTGGAATCCAGCACCCCGGGGAACTTTTGTGGGCCAAGAACACTTACCGTGTGCGTTTTGTGCGTTGCCCATTTTGCTGAAATATACAACTTCTTAAGCAAGTTCTTAAACAGTCTTTAAAGATGATCAATATAATGAATAAATAAAATCTATAAATTACAGAAAGTTGCTATCTAATATCCTAAACTGTCACTGCAAACAACGTTAATACCTGCCTTCTAAACCTCTTTAAAAAAATCCCATGCCTGATGCTTCAGTTTCTCTTACGATCATACCGCACTCTCCTCCTTCGTAAATCATAGGAACTTGATTCCATCTGCTTTGAAGAAGGGCGTCCCGGGGAAGGGCAGTCATCAATTGCCCACCCCATTATAACCAAGTTTGCATGTTTATTTAAATCCAAATCTGCATTTGCACATGGTAGGTTTGATGAGCTTTTATTCTGAGGAACCTTAAAGAGTTAAGCATGGTTAAATTTTATGTATGAAAACTTCATACCGGAAAGCACGGTTGCTTTCAAAAGCTCTGTGTTGTCCATATGAAACTAGTATAATGTTGTATGTTAATTATACTTCAGTTAAAAAAAAAAGTCCTCAATCCATAGTGAAAGGGTCAGAATAGAAACACAGGTATTGGAATAGAAGGGTTTACACTAACCTCGTCACAGTTACTTCAATATTTTGCAAAGAATGATAATGAAAGCTACCTGGAATAAAGGGGATTTGTGCAAAGCCATCAAAACCCAAAGAAACTCAGAAATGGCAGTTAGACTAAAGCCCATGAACAGATATTATACATACAACAAAGGAAAAGCAATGCTAACACCGTTTGACTCATTAATGTGAATAGTTGATGCATCGATCACATTTGTGAATTCTGGACCCCGCTGACATTGGCTCCTGATCGCCCGCGGCTTACTTTTCAGGAATTTTGAAACGTCGGTGCTTAACACAACCGCCATTAACACTTAAATTATAATAATCTTAAAATTAAACTCATGGTTAAAAAAGATAAATGCTTTGAAACTCATCCCTGGCCATTTTACTGTCGCATGCTCATGATGGAAATTCTGTATCATCAGACCTGTCTGCGCATCTTCCTATTTTCACCATGGAAATCATCACCTGCTACAAATCAGGGCTTTCCTTGACTGAGAGATCCGATCGTTAAATATTTTTCAGCCTGCCGCTGTGCTTTATGGGTATGTTTTCATGACATTATTGCATTTCTTGAGGGTGTTGCCTTAGACAATGTCTTATACACATTAAAGAGTCCTGCACTATACTGAGCCCCTATACATTAATAAATTCATATTCACTTACTTTTTTGAGTGGCTCGGATGCTATTTGAAATATATGTTAGATATACTCTACTTCTGCATATATATCAGGGGTACACAATAGACTCTTCAACAACCTGGGTTTGAACTGTGCGGGTCCACCTATCTGTGGGTTTTTTTTTTTTCAATAAA
Organism: Panthera uncia; assembly: GCF_023721935.1. NCBI lineage: Eukaryota > Metazoa > Chordata > Mammalia > Carnivora > Felidae > Panthera > Panthera uncia. The sequence goes on along the minus strand of NW_026059857.1, from coordinate 12,403 downwards.
TGCAGTACAGTACCGTAAATTCATTTCCTCTTCTTTTTGATTTTCTTAATAACATCTCCTTTTCTCTACCTTGCTTTGTTATAAGAATGCAGTATCTAATACCTATATAAAATATATGTTGATTGTTTACGTTATCGGTAAGGCTGCTGGTCAAGAGCAGGCTGTTAGGGATTGCGTTTTGGGGGAGTAACTTTGGGTTACCCTTGGATTTTCAACTGCATGGGGGTCGTTGGCACCGCTAACCCTGCATTTTTCAAGGGTCAACTGCATGTATATATTTCTTTATACATAAAGATAACAAGATGTTTTTTGCCAGTTTTTACCCCCTTGGTGTCACCCCTGTTGAGAATGCATCACTGTCACTGTCTTCTTCCATTCCTTGTTAGCTAAGCCGTATGACATGGAATTCTTCTTCAGTGTTTTACTTATGTGTTTTGCTATCTCTGCTTCTGTGTAGTAAATAGAATGTCCTTTGAGGTCCTGCCGGCCGCTTTATTGGCTCTGTACATCAAAAACATGCTCCGTAGACTTTCAAAGCCTCACCTTCCTCATCTGTGTTATGGAGAGATAGACTACCCTCTTCCCTTACCTTGTCTAAAATACTCAGGAAGAGAATATATTTGGAAAACTACCTCATTCCCTGACAAGCCTTCTCTCCACTTCCCTGGCTGTGCACAAAAATCAGCTGCTAAAGCTGCATCCTGATGAGCACCCTTTCAGAGTGGCTCGAACATTTACGTTCTAGGGCTGGGTGATGCTGATGAGGCCTTAAAAGAAATGGATGCTGATTCTTGAAAACACAGAGGCAGAAAGTCACCGCATTATTGTGCTGTTTTTCCTGGAACTTGATGACAAACTTGTAAGGAAACCTCAGCTTTCCGAGAACACACATTCGCCTTCCTGGTTTGGTCACTTCTCTATCATCCAGTGCACTGAGGTACACAGCACTGCCTGCTAAGCCAGACTCAGGGATGGATTTTACCTCTTGGTACCACTGTGTGCATTTTCAGGAACTAGGTAGCATCTGGCAGTTTACTCCATTTGGAAGCTGACAAAGGCAGCCAGCCCCAGTTTCATGGATGCTGGCAGAAGACATGAAACCCCAGGGTCAGAGACAAAGAATGTTATTATTCACAGCACAGCAAGCAGTGTCATTGCCCCCTTCTGCTCTCCAAGTTCCAAAGGGGCAATCCACAGAGGCCCAGGTTGATGCTCCACACATATCGTGAGCTTATGGAAATCAACCACGTTATACTGGACACCACACCAACCTGCCCTTTGCTCAATAGGAAGACACTATCCGTCTTTCCAGGCTGTTGACTATGCAAATATTCTTGAAAAGATAGTGCAAAACAGATGAAGAGCCAATGCCTCCCTCGCAAGTAATACAGGACACAAGAGAGACCTATGAAAAGTGCCTCCTATCATGTATCTCTTAAAAAACTGTTAGGTTTATGATGAACTCAAACCAGTCTCTGTTCAATGCACTAGTCCTTCACACATGGAAAGGTTCTCACCTCTTCTCACAGAGACACAGGGAGCAGAAATTGGGTACAAAAAAGAGTAATATTTGCAGATTAAGTACCTTCTTTGGGACTCTGCTATATTTAAACCATCCGATATTATTAATTTCATTGTCAAACTACTGATGCAAGGGTAAATATTTTCATGGGATCTGTGTAAGATCAAGTTAAGACATGGTATTTAAATTTTTTATTTTTATTTTTTTAAGTTTATTTGTTTTGAGAGAGAGAGAGAGACTGTGTGCAAATGGGGGAGGGACAGAGAGAGAGGGAGAGATTGAGAATCCCAAGCAGTCTCCGTGCTGTCAGCACAGAGCTCAATGCAGGGCTTGAACTCACAAACTGTGAGATCATGACCTGAGCCGAAATCAAGAGTTGGATGCTTAACCGACTGAGCCACCCAGGTGCCCCAAGACATGGTATTTAAAGTGTTATTATCCAGTGGCATGAGACCAGTTAGACCCGGAGGAGGCAAACAGTTTAAGGGGAAAAACCATCCACTTGGAATTCTGCTGTTGGCTTTCTTTTCTCTTTTCCCTCCTCCTCCTCCTGTTCCTCCTTATACCTCTCTCTCTCTCTCTTTGCTTTAACATTAGTAATAAGCAGATTTCAAATACCTAGACTACCATAATGAGGAAAAACCTAAAATCAGAAATAACGCAAGACAGAAAACATGGCAGACAGAAAAGTTCAAGAGATGCATAGAGGGAAGTTCCTTTTGGAAGGGATTCTCTAGCATACTTCTTTAGCTTCTGAGCCAATGCACGTGTTTGACATCCATGAGAAATCAAAGTGTGTGTTATTAATTAAGAAAAAGGTGGCTCGAAGGAAGCCAGATGGTTGAGGGCTGGGCCACTGGAGGGAAGACAGCCGTGTCCCTCTGACAAGGCAGGTGTGGTGCAGACAGATGCACCCCGGGAAGACCCAGCTTCTGCAGCCCAGCGAACGTTGCACTGGCGTGATCGCCTGGGTGCCCCCTGCGACTTAAAGTGCCAACACAGAGATTAGCTAAAGTCCTGGAGGTTACAAGTGGCTGCCTAGTTTTTATTCACCTTTCCATTCATATAGAGCAGATTAGAGACACCCTTCCGGGGGACCATCCCGCACGGTTAGAAGTGCTCTTCCAAAGTCACGGGCAGCCAGCCACGCAAGGATGATGGGGGGGGCATCAGAGGCTCAGGACGTTCCCATTGTTTAAGGCTTCGGCTGTATATAAAAATAGATGAAGAGATAGTTGTAAAAAGGTCACACAAATCATGGCCTCCTTGAACAGAAATGGTAGAATGTTTTAACCTAAAGATAATATACACTGAAATAATTGATGCTTTTAGCACATTACAAATAGCGATTGTTTATGGCTGAAAGCTTCTCAGGATGGGGCCCTGGACACATGACCCCTCCTCCTCCTGACTGCATCCTGCCCCCTCCCCTTATAGGCCAGGAGGGCACCGCAGGGGCCTGGGCCCAGCCAACGTGAGGCTCTCCCAGAAGGAGCAGCCCCAGGCGCCCATCTGCACATGTGGGTGCGTGTGAGGGTGGCTGAGGTCTGAGGCCATCCGTGACTTCTCCACGGCAAGCTGGGTGCAGCCTGCAGCCCAGTGAAAGAGAGCACCGTGGGGTCCTTGGATGAAAGAGGAAAATTACTCAAGTATGTGATCCCTGCTCCTGGTGCCCAGTCCTTTCCAGAGGAAAAGAAAGGTGGGTATGCCTGTGTGTGTGTGTGTGTGTGTGTGTGTGTGTGAGAGAGAGAGAGAGAGAGACAGAGACAGATGGACTGACAGAGACAGAGAGACATAGGGAGGGAGAAATTGTTTTCTCCTTAGGATTATGAAACACATTTTGAATGTGAATTTGAGAATAGGCTCTATAAATAATTTTTATTTTCTTTAAATTGGCCAAGTTGGAATAAACATTCCTTTGCAGTCTTGTAACCCATCTGCTAGGTGCTCGCACTAAACACTATTGATCCCCGATTGCTATCAAAGAGGGTGTGTTTACCCTCACTGTCAGGGATCTCTGGACAGAATAGCTTAATTACGCTGGTTATGTGCACAGGGCACTTGGTGATTCAGCAGGCGTGGGGATCGTGTTTACCTGGGACTTCACCCTTTCACGCTGTTAATAAAACCCTGTTGCTTCGTTTCATACCAGGGGGCCAGTGGCTTTGCCATTGGATTCGATGACCTTTGCAAATGACTTCGCGGTGGTCTCCCCAAGGTGGGAATCTCCACACTCAACGATGAGACGGTATCCGGAGGAAGACAAGGGAATGCCCACCCTTCCCAGGAAATTCTGATTGAGGTTTTTGGAGTAATCTGCCCGAATTATTGAGATGAAAATAGGCTGAAGAAAATGAAACAAAATTCAACTTCTATTATGTGAAAAGTCATGAGCATTTTTAAAGTGAGGCATTAGGGAGCTTACAGTCCAGTGAACCAGGTGCGTGCGCACACACACACACACACACACACACGCTCATACGTACCTTCTAAATGCTGCTGGAAATAGTGCATTAACTGCTTTGTGAACACACAAGGTGGCACGATGAATTTTTCTACAGGACGAATTGGAGTGGGTGGTTCTATGAGGAAATTGTAAGTCCTTTGGAACCGAGTAATATTTCTGAGCCTCTCACATCCTGGTTAGCACAGAGCTGACCAGGTGGACGAGTGGATTCCCTAATCACTCCTTGACTTGATAAACTATGAAAAGATCAAGGCTGTTGATGAGAACAAAACCGTTCTGATGCAGGGTGAAGAAAGTCTATTTTGCTTGATGCAGGAATCACAGATTTTGTGGTCCACTTCTGCCTTTCCTCTAATTTGATACCTTTTGGCAGGATTTATGAGCACATGATGTACTTCTGGTTCATTCGTCTATGGCGTGTAGGAAAGAGCTGAGGAACCATTCTGAAAATTGTAAAATGTGTTGCATATTGGTTTGAATTGTTCAACGCTCTTTTCTCCTCCTCGGTGCTACAGCTGGCTTACTGCCATCCCTATGCATATCCACCCAGGCACACATATATGCATATAGAGGTACCTATATACTCTTATTTATCTGATAACAGCACAGCAAATGACCACAGATCTAGAGGCTGAAACTCATACTATCTCACCCCTTCTGTGCTTCAGCACATGGCGTGTGACTTAGCTGAGGGCTGTGTTCCAGAATGTTCACGGGCTGCAATGCCAGCATCTGCTGGGCAGGGGCTGGGGTCTCATCAGAAAACTCGAGTGGGGAAGAATCTACTTCTGAGATCACATGGTTGGTGGGATTTGGTATCTCACAGACAGATGGACTGAGGACTTCACTTCCTCATTGGCTGCGGCCAAAAGGCACCATCAGTTTTCTGCCCTGAAGATGTGGCACAGGGTCAGGGGTTCCCCATGTAAGTTTGGTCACACATACTTGGAAAATACAGAAAATTATTTTCCATATATCCTTGGTCATATAGACCAGGAAAATACTACTGTATTACTAATATACCAATGCCTTTTAGCAGGGTTTGATCCCCATTCAAAACAAATCCACTGATCTTTTTCTAAAATACATTTTATTTTATTTTATTGTTTTATTCTTTTAGAGCAAGAGAGAGCACAAGCAGGGGAGAGGGACAGAAAGAGAATCTTAAGCAGGCTCCATGATCTGCGTGGACCCTGATGTGGGGCTCAATCCCATGACCCTGGTATCACGACCTGAGTGGAAAACAAGAGTCAGATGTTCAGCTGACTGAGCCACCCACGTGCCCCAAATCCATTGATTTTTAATATATACTTTCATACCGTTCTGGTCCTACACATTGCACATATACGTAAACATATACACATATGTACACACATACATATATGCGTGCAGGTCACATATAAAGCTTATTTACAATACTTGCCTTCTCATCTCAATGAATGTTGATACAAAACCAAAATATTTTTAAAAAGAGATTCTAGAATGAACCTTTAATTCAAAAGGATAAAAGATAGCATTTTTCCTAATAATTTTTTGCCAACTGCACTTTATTTCATTTTCTAAAAAGTTTTTATTTAAATCAAGTTAGCTGGGGCGCCTGGGTGGCTCAGTTGGTTAAGCGTCCGACTTCAGCTCAGGTAATGATCTCGTGGTCCGTGGGTTCGAGCCCCGCGTCGGGCTCAGAGCCTGGAGCCTGCTTCCGATTCTGTGTCTCCCTCTCTCTCTGCCCCTCCCCCATTCATGCTCTGTCTCTCTCTGTCTCAAAAATAAATAAAGGTTAAAAAAAATTAAAAAAAAAATCCAGTTAGTTAACATAGTGTAATATTAGTTTCAGGTGTACAATTTGGTGGTTGAATGCTTTCCTACATCCCTCAGTGCTCATCACAACAGGGGCACTCCTTAATCCCCGTCACCAATTTTACCCATCCCCCACCTCCCCTGTGGCAACCACGAGTTTGTTCTCGATAGTCGAGAGCCAGTTTCTTGGTTTGCCTCTCTCTTCTTTTCCCTATGCCAACTGCACTTTATTTACACTCAAAATAACGAACCATATTGCATTCACCAGAGATGTTCTATTTTTCTACTGGCATGGCTGACATAGGTCATTAACAGGAGACAGGGCTATCTGCTGTGGAGTCCATACGCAAAGCACATCAGTGCTGCCCTTCATATTAAACTTCCTTTTGTTGTACCTCCAAATGCTACATTTCTTTCTTTTCAAATACAGATTACCTGCAGTATAAGTATGAAAGTAGGAAGATAGGTGTCCACACACAGGATAAAGACAGAGGGGCAGAATCAGGTGCGAATCAACATTCTGGGAGTATAAATATCTGTCTGTTATTTATTATATATATTCAGAAGGTTACATACATGTGTACATATAGTAACGTATATATACATATATATACAGAAAGCTTTGTATGTACATATAGTTATGTCTATATAGTGCCAATATAGAGTAATATATGTTAATATATAATGAAGAAATGATGCATATATTTTATACATAGTATAAATAAAATTATCACAATATATATTTATATTATGTTATTATAACATATTATATAATATATATTTATATACAAATACATAGATATTTAATATAATAGAGTTTATTAATATGTAGTCTGTATAATATATGAATATCTATTTTATATAAGATATTATTATACCAAGGGGCGCCTGGGTGGCGCAGTCGGTTAAGCGTCCGACTTCAGCCAGGTCACGATCTCGCGGTCCGTGAGTTCGAGCCCCGCGTCAGGCTCTGGGCTGATGGCTTGGAGCCTGGAGCCTGCTTCCGATTCTGTGTCTCCCTCTCTCTCTGCCCCTCCCCCGTTCATGCTCTGTCTCTCTCTGTCCCAAAAATAAATAAAAAACGTTGAAAAAAAAATTAAAAAAAAAAAAAAGATATTATTATACCAAATATACATATCTATGTGTATAGATACATACATATACACATATCCATATGTATGTATATATATACATACATAATATATTTATATTATATATAAATGTGTTATTTTATATAGAAATATAGAAATATATTACATAGGATATACAATATATTTTATATAAATCTAGTTACAATCATATTTATATTATAAATATAAACACTATTTTATAACTGTTTAAATATATACATACATACAAGTTTATATATGCATAATGATAATATATTGCATTCTATGAACGTATATATATTTACCTATAGAGAAGGGTTACATATAATATATACTATATTGTTTGTAACCGTATATATATTATATAAGCCTATATAACATATAATGTATAACCTTATGTATATTATTAAAGCTATATATAATGCATATATAACATAAATGATAAATATATGTATATTTACATAACCCTATGTATAACATATAACCCATCTCCATTTTATATATTTATATTTATATATACATCTTATGTATATATATATATAGATAGATATATAATTCTATGTAACCTAGAGAGAGGAAGTTTCATGAATATTTTTCATCATTTTCAAGTGTAGTACATATTCTTATTTGTGAAAGGACACAGACATTGTGAAAGATTTTCATACAAAGTCTTAGGCAATAACAGTGAGAAAGTTGCCGCAAGTGTCATTTAAAAATGAACTCTGGCTATTTGGGATTCAGTATTCTTGGTTTTCATACAAAAGCAATAGTTAATGGCTTTCTCATCTGCACCAAATACAGTGCAAGTCAGGAGCTGGAATACTTTTTAAAAATCATGGCCATTTAAAAGTCATTTAGGCTAATCATGCCCAGTGATAAAATAATAACCAGAGAAAGAATTTAAAATCATCAGATGGAAAGTCCATGTACAAAGTGTATCTCTGCACAGTGGATGCACGTTACATAATTAATGGTGTTTTATGGGTTTAAAACAGCAGTCAGAAGGACAAAAGCTTCGGAAAGACTGAGAGCAGACTGTCTTCCATGAAGATTTAATTATTCCCATTTCTCAGATGCAAACATTGCACTAGGGGGATGCACAGCCTTCTTATTGGAAAACAGATACTTTAATACATTTCCTTGAAGCTTTAGAAGTCTTATGAAACACTACTTACAAAACCGAGGAGGATAAGCTAAGACAATTGCTTGTGTCTCTTCCAAGTAAGTGTCTATTCACAGGTAACAAAAGGTGTGTACCTTCCACTAATGTCAGAAAACCTCTTTTCAATGATGGACATGCATTTGAAATTCATTCTAATTTAACTTAGACTGGTCTGAAGTTACCTCTGTATCTTTGAAAGGCCAAGGTTTATGTAGCAGGTTTCGAGTACACAATAAGACAGGATGGAATTTGTGAAACTTTCAGAGAGTAAATATTTTTAAGTTTTCCAGCATGCTTCTCTTATTCAATCTATGCTGTTCATCATATTATAATCTAGTTATTAAGTTTAATTTGGGAATACTGCTACTTAAATATTTTGTAATTAAGTATGTTATATTTGTTATATGTAATATATATGTCTGTCTCTCTCTCCATCCATTATATATCTCCCACCTGTCTATCTATGTATCTATGTATCTATGTATCCATCTACCTACCTACCTACCCATCCATCATCTCTCTCTCTCATCCATCCATCCATCCATCCATCCTATCTATCATCTATCTATCATCTATCTATCATCTGTCATATCAAAGTTATTTCATATTCTATCCTCTCTCAAATTTGTTAAATTCATGCTCTAACGTGGTCTCATACAGTTGTGACCCCCCCCCCCCAAAGCATTTACCATCATAATGTTGCAGAGATTTTTTTTTTCTAAGACTGTGTCGATAATGGTAACTGAATGGAAAAAATACAATAAGTAAATAAACAGATGAATAAAAATAAAGTGGGACAGTTGTATTGTTAAGCAAAGCCATTGATTAAAAAGAAATTTCAGGATCAGCTACTTATGGGCAAAGATCATGTCTTATTTTTCCATCCTTGATATTTTATTTTATTTTATTTTATTTTATTTTATTTTATTTTATTTTTCTTAACGTTTTTATTTATTTTTGAGACAGAGAGAGACAGAGCATGAACGGGGCAGGGGCAGAGAGAGAGGGAGACACAGAATCGGAAGCAGGCTCCAGGCTCTGAGCCATCAGCCCAGAGCCCGACGCGGGGCTCGAACTCACGGACCGCGAGATCATGACCTGAGCTGAAGTCGGACGCTTAACCGACTGAGCCACCCAGGTGCCCCCCATCCTTGGTATTTTAAAGAGTTCTTGGAATAAGCAACGGTTCTCAGATTCATGTTCATTAAATAAATGAATAAATGTAACAACCAGAAAACTACTTACAAACAGTCCCACCTTAATCCCGCTACCTCTGAATACATATCATTTCCCCCCTTCATTGTGAGGCTATCATGATGGTTTCAACTTCCTCATCAGGATCCCACTCGTGAATCTGCCTAAAATATTTGTTTGAAGCCTGTCCAATAATCTGTTGATTCCAAACTGCAGTACTGCTCTGCCGTCCTCCCCCTCTCCACTAAGATCTCTGCAATGTCTGCATCTCTTCATACAGTTGACTTCTGCCCCTGCCTTTTGCAGTTGAAACTCCTCCCTTTGCATTCCATGTGGCACCTTGGTAGTTTTGGCAATTATTTGGTTATATTCCATTGGATTTTCTACATGGATAGTCATTCCATATTTAAATACAGGCTAATTCTCCTTTCTCTCTTTTACGCCAGAATTGTAAGTATCCTATGCATGGAGTTTGCCATCAGATCTGTTGACCCTACTCTAAGCTTCCTATCGTTGTCAAATCTCAGTCTTCCAAAGATCCATGGTGTCAGTGCCAATTCCATTGACGTGATCTGTCAGCATTCAAGTCAAAGTTCATTTTTCTTCCCACTCAACTTCTTTTGGTTTTGCATGTTATCAGTTATCTTGGAGTTTCCGTCTTGCAACATCAAGGCAATCTTCTATACGCTTCCTGTTCTGAGGTCCCAGCCCACTTTTAACCAATTTCTTGGATTTCGAGTCTTGTAATGATTATTCCACCCATTTCTTATTTTTAATTTTTACTATTACATTAGTTTATGAATGCTGCAATAGCTTACTAACTGTGCTCTCCTGTTCTAGAATGTCCCTGCGATAAGCCATCCCTCAAATGAAGCGATGCCCTAAAATACTTCAGGGTAAACTCCCTGAAAGTAAATCTGTGCCTGTCATGTTCAAAAGTCAGCCATGATTCCAGTCACTGATTGTCTGTGAGCCATGTCTCATCATTCTTCATGCATGCTGTGAACCAACCATTAAATCACCACCATGAGTATGTTCATGGTTTAATTTAAGGGCTTCTTACCAAAAAGTCACTTAGCAAGGTGTCCCTCACAGTGCTAACTGTGCTAGAGCTAACTCATTCAGCTAGAGCTAAATTTGGATCCTTGGTGTTGAGTTCCTAGAGCATGGAACCAGCTAACAATGTGGTCCTTAGCTACCTTGAACTTTCAGAACCTTTGTCTACGCCCTCTCCATTTCTCCCTTCTAGACTTTGTTCTCTTGGAATGATTTCTTATCTCTGTTCTCCAATTCCCCATGAAAACCTTATTTATGTATGAGAGATTTTCTCATTTTTCCCTTCAGGAAGTATGCTATGCTTCTCTTATGCTTCTAGGACAGCATATACCATATATTACCTTAGATTTTACTGATTTATCACCCTCTCACATTTTAAGCCTCTTCTATATTACGTATATTTATATCTCTAACAGTGTGTGGCAGTTAACCAAATAGTATACATCACTATTACACTAATAATTATTGTTCTACTTAATCATATTTCTGTTTGGTTTTAACCCTTGTGTTAGTTGAGTCATGAGTGAGTATTCCCCATGGCCTGCCTGGTTTAGCCAATACTGCATTTAGGGTTGATTGTGTCAACGCCACAGGAACATGAACGAGAACGTGGTTGATGGACACAGGACGGAATTATCATTAAGAGCACGGTTATAGTACAGATTAAATCTCAGTTTCTTTCGAGTTCTCTGTATCAAAACCCAGTTCCTGTCAATGGGTCCTTTTTTGTACGCCATTGTTTGATATCTTTTCATGTTTCCCCATCTCACCATACTGCATAATTAGATTTTTAGTGGGAGCATAAAGAATTATACTCGTATCTGTCCAAGAATTCCGGGTTTAAATCTATGTAACTCCATTCACCTTTGTACAATCTGTTCTGCCAACAGGATTAGAAATGGTGTGTTTGGTTCTTCCTTTTCTTCTTCTTCTTCTTCTTCTTCTTCTTCTTCTTTTTAATTTAATGCTTATTTATTTTTGAGAGAGAGAGACAGAGATACAGAGCGTGAGTGGGGGTTGCGGGGGGGGGGGGGCAGAGAGAGAGGGAGGCACAGAATCCGAAGCAGGCTCCAGGCTCTGAGCTGTCAGCACAGAGCCTAATAGGGGGTTTGAACTCACCAACCACAAGATCATAACCTGAACCAAAGTTGTTTGCTTGCCTGAGCCACCCAGGCACCCCTGTTTCTTCCTCTTCTGACCTAGTCTCATGTGATTAGGATTAGAGAAAATTATAAAATCATACCATTATACATTTACTTTGTATTAAAATAAGTACTCTGTCTGCTTAAGTATTTTTGGGGGGAGGGACCTGAGCTTTTTTTTTTTTTTTTTTTTAAAGCTCCATAAGATTGTTCAGATGGAAATGAAAATGTGCTGGCCTGCCCCTCCCACATAACCTATCTCAGGAAACAGGTCTGCTCCTCAACCAATTGTCCCCACACTAAGACAAACATTAAGATGTTACCCATGGATCCAAGCACCCCCTCCCCAGATTCACTTTCTTTTTTATTTATTTATTTATTTTTTTAATTTTTTTTTCAACGTTTTTTATTTATTTTTGGGACAGAGAGAGACAGAGCATGAACGGGGGAGGGGCAGAGAGAGAGGGAGACACAGAATCGGAAGCAGGCTCCAGGCTCCAAGCCATCAGCCCAGAGCCTGACGCGGGGCTCGAACTCACGGACCGCGAGATCGTGACCTGGCTGAAGTCGGACGCTTAACCGACTGCGCCACCCAGGCGCCCCCCCCCCCGGATTCACTTTCTTATGCTGCCTTAATGAATTTAGAGATGACCTTTTGGGGCGCTGGGTGTTCAGTCAGTTGAGGGCCTGACTCTTGATTTTGGCTCTGGTCATGATCTCAGGGTTCATGAGATGAGAAATGACCTATTTTACCCATATCACTTGCTGTTTCCCTTTTCTTCTCTCTCTCCTCCTCCCTCTCTCCGTGTCTGTGTACATGTCTCCATTACTCAGTTTTGTCCATTGTCCATATTGCCACACTGTGGTTGTCCTAAAACGTAAATCTGATGATTTTCCCCCCTACCTTCTGTGTTTCCGACCCACACAGTGTTTCCACAGCTCTTTTCTCAATTC
>NW_026059856.1:0-30846 GCF_023721935.1 Panthera uncia | reverse complement strand
TCCCCAGGCTCATCCCCAGGCTCATCCCCAGGCTCGTCCCCAGGCTCGTCCCCACCTCCGTCTCCAACTCCGTGCCCATCCGCATTCGTAACCCCAACCCCACGCTCATTTTCAACATCTTCCTGTCTATACAATTCCCACTTTGCCGGAGGGCAAAAGAGGTCAGTAACAAGCCCAAAGTTGTACCGCTGGCTAGCCAGATCCAGCACTCAAACCTGACACCATTGGACACCAATGGTCAGGCTCTGAACTCCCACGCCACACTCCGGCATGGCATCGGTCCCCGGGTCCCCGGCCTCTGGCCCTTGTATGACCTCTGACCGGATTGCCCGCTTGACCTCCTGACATCACTTTGCCGGCTCCTGACTTGGTCCCGATCGGTTCAAACTTCAGCCAGCCTGTGCGTCTCAGCTCAGTTGTACCAGCTACTGGCCCCTGGCCGGACCCTTAGCCCTGTTGCCTCCCCAGGACCTCATGGGGCTTCCCCACTCCCAGGTTTCCCCAGGCCACCACAACTCTGATGACAGGACGGACAGGCAGGTCGGAAGACAGGCTCAGAGGAGGGTGTCACGGAGGAGGTATTTCGGGTTGGAACGGGTCCGTTCACGTCCACGGCCTCCAGTCAATGGCATGATGGGTTCTCCACTGCAGAGAGAGAAGATGGGGAGGAGAACCCACGGCTCCACAGAGGGTGGGGCTTGTGGAACGTGCCAGGGCATCAGCGAGGAAAGAATGATTTTGTTCCGGTTTCAGATGCTTGCTTTTGGCCGGAGAGAGACAGGGGCCAATTGGCTAATTATAGCCTGAAAGTCACTGGCTGATGGCCAGATCTCTTTTGATAGTTGCGGGCCACGGCACTCTGTTCTTCTGCTAATTTCGCTGCTATTTCACTCACCTTCCCAAAGACCCAACCCTCCCCCACCCATGGCCGCTGGTTTTTCCAATACACTCGATCGTCTGTATCTTCTTCTGCCTCACCCCTGGGTCTGAGTCTCCTCACCGAGGCTAAAGAGAATCTTTCACGCAGGCGCACACCCCCCCCCCCACACTCACGTCCACCCCACCCCTCCTTTTGGCAGCTTTTGTTCCATTTCTGCCCGCCCCACCCCCACTCCCTTCCCCCGCCATCCTGAGATCTTAATTTTATTTCCTTATCCTTTATTATTATTATTTTTGAGAGACAGAAAGTGCAAGTCGGGGAAGGGCAGGGAGAATGTCAAGCAGGCTCCACACTGTCAGTGCGAGTCTGACGCGGGGCTCGAACCCACAAACCGTGAGATCATGACCCGAGTCAAAGTCAGACGCTTAACCGACTGAGCCACCCAGGTGCCCCTGATATTGTCTTTTGTGACGAGCCTCTTCAAGTCTGTATTAATTTTCTATTTTTGAAAAGATTTTATTATTATTTTTTTAATGTTTATTTTTGAGGGAGAGAGAAAGCGAGAGAGAAAGAGCATGAGTGGGGGAGAAGCAGAGAGAGAGGGGGAACACAGAATCCGAACCAGGCACCAGGCTCTGAGCTGTCAGCACAGAGCCTGACTTGGGGCTCAAACCCACAAACCGTGAGATCATGACCAGACCCAAAGTCGGACGCTTAGCCAACTGAGTCATCCAGGCACCCCAGTTTTCTTTCTTTCTTTCTTTCTTTCTTTCTTTCTTTCTTTCTCCTTCCTTCCTTCATTTCTTCTTCTTTCTTTCTTTCTTTCTTTCTCCTTCCTTCCTTCCTTCCTTCATTTTTCTTTCTTTCTTTCTTTCTTTCTTTCTTTCTCCTTCCTTCCTTCATTTTTCTTTCTTTCTTTCTTTCTTTCTTTCTCCTTCCTTCCTTCTTCTTTCTTTCTTTCTTTCTTTCTTTCTTTCTTTCTCCTTCCTTCTTCTTCTTCTTCTTCTTTCTTTCTTTCATTTCTTTCTTTCTTTCATTCTTTCATTCTTTCTTTCTTTCTTTCTTTCTTTCATCTTTTTCTTATTGATTGTAGGGTTTAAAATTTTTTTAAAATACATTCTGGGGCACCTGGGTGCCTCAGTCGGTTCAGTGTCTGAGTCTCTTCTGAACTCAGGTCTTCATCTCAGGGTCATGAGTTCAAGCCCCACATTGGGTTCTGTGCTGAGCATGGAGACTACTTAAATTTTTTTTAAAAAACTTGTTAAATGCATTCTGTATACACACTCTTTTTGATTATATGGAGTACCACAGTCCATTTGGACGGACGCTTGTCTTTTCATACTCTCAGTGGTATCTTCCAGTGAACAGAAATTTAACTTGAGGGGCGCCTGGATGGTTTAGTCAGTTAAGCATCTGACTCTTCATCTCTGCTTCTGTTGTGATCTCACTGTTTGTGAGATCGAGCCTGGCGTTGGGCTCTGTGCTGACAGAGGGGAGCCTGCTTGAGATTCTCTCTCTTCCTCTCTGCCCCTCCCCTGCTTGCTCTCTCTCTCTCTCTCTCAAAATAAATAAACATTTAAAAAAAATGTTTAACAGTAGAAATCTTTTTCTACTCTGAGGGCATGGAGATATTTTCCTCTGTTATCTTCTAGAAGCTTTATTGTTTTACTTACAACATTTAGAGGTATGACTCATCTGGACTTGATATTTTGGGTATTATGAGAAGGCAATTATTTTTCCATGTGGATCAAGTGATCTAGCGCCATTTAATGAAAATATTGTCCTTCACCCACTGCTCTGTGGAGCCATAAAGTGGATCTTTTCTGAGCTTTCTATTTTTTTTTAATGTTTATTTCTGAGAGAGAGAAAGAGAGAGAGAGAGAGAGAGAGAGAGAGAGACAGAGCATGAGTGGGGGAGGGGCAGAGAGAGGGAGACACAGAATCCGAAGCAGGCTCCAGGCTCTGAGGTGTCAGCACAGAGCCCGACGCGGGGCTCGAACTCACGGACTGCGAGATCATGACCTGAGCCCAAGTCGGACGCCCAACCGACTGAGCCAACCAGGCACAACACCCCCCACCACTGCAAACTTTGATATCTTTGAAACAATTGTACAAAGTATCTTTTTAGACATTTTATGCTTATGGCTGATGTTTAGAAATGCAAATGATTTTGATATGCTGTGTTTACATCCAGCAACCTTCTAGGTTTCTTTGGGTTTCTACCTATGTAATCAGGTATGTTAGTTGAAAACTCTGGTTTTAGAATCTGATTTTGTTTTGACTTTTTTTTTTTTTTTTAACTAATCAATTTACGTAAAGTAGGCTCCATGCTCAATGTGGGACTTGAACTCACGACCCTGAGATCAAGAGTCCCTCGCTCTACCGACTGAGCCAGCCAGGCACCCCCTTGGTTTTCAATTCTAACCTCATCATTTACTAAACGTAGGACTTTGAGAACATTGCTTCATTTTTCTGAGTCTTGTTTCTTTTTCTACAGAGTGGTGATATTCTCTCATAGGCTTATAGTGAGGCATAACGAAACAAAGCACGCATCGTCTTGAGCCAGTGCTCACACACACTGGCACAATCCATTTGTGATTTGTTAATACATTCCTCGCCCTTGATTTCCCCTTTCCCGTTTAACTCCATAGCTCTCCAAATTCTGGCTTTTACCCTGTCGTTTGACAGAATTGCCCTCAAAGGTGTGTTCCTAGTGTCTACTTTCGTGGACTGCCCTGTTTCAAATGCTGGTTTCAAGTCCCATCTGTTCCCCTGGCTGACTATTAATTCGGGATTTCCCACAACCCCTTCATCCGTTCGACGCTTTCCTGGAATGACTCCTAGAACTCAGGAGAATGCTTTACTAGGTTTACCAGTTTATTATAAAGGATACAAGTCAGGAACTGCCGCGTGAAAGAGATGGGGGTGGTTTCCGTGTCTTTTCCGGGCATGTCACCTTTCCAGTATGTTGATGTTTTCACAAACCTGGAAGTTGCCTGAACCCCATCACTTAGGAATTTTTATAGAGATTTCGTTAGGTAGCCATGATCGATTAGATCATTGGCCATTGGTGATTGAACTCAATTGCCAGCCCCTCTCCCTTTCACGGAGGTTGGGGGTGGGGCTGAAAGTTCGAACCCTCTACTTACCTGGTTGGTTCTTCTGGCCACCAAGCCGCCATCTTGAAGCTATCTAGGCTCCCCTACGTGTCATCTCATGAGTATACAAGAGGCAAATTCCAAAGGCTTCAGGAGCTTTGTGCCAGGCACAAGGGACAAAGATCATTTTTTAAAAAAAATTATACTACAGTCTTCTCGGCAGATACCTTCCCTTGGCTTCTTGAGACTACGCCCCCACTTTTCCTTCCTCTTGTCTGGGATCTCTGCCCAGTCTCCAAGTGGGCTTTTCTTTCCTCCCGTGCCTTAAGTCCTGATTTCTTTCCATGGTTCAGTTCTCATCCCTTTTCTCAACTTAACTTTTGACCTCATCTTTTATCAAATTTGTCTATCTGTAACCATGGCCGTTTTTCTTGGATACCAGGTTCATATGGACAGTGGTTCACCGGGCATGACCACCTGGCTTTTCTATAATGCCCCGAATGACACGAAGCAGGTTTCCCCAAGCCTGCTCTCCCTCTCTATTAATTCCGTCCATCCCCTAACTCAGGGACCTGAGCATCACCTAGACCCATCTCACTCCTTCATCCCTACTGTTAGCTGTGGCCATGTTCTTTCCCTCATGTTTGTTTTCATTGCCATTGACTTGGTTCACTTTCCCACAACTTTTCCCCCCAGTTGGCAACACCAGCTTCACCTGGAACTTATTAGATTTGCACATTCTCGGGCTCCAGCCAAGATCTATTGAGCCAGAGACTCTGGTGCTGGTACCTGACAGTCTGTGTCTTACTGGGATTTCTAGGTGATTCTGGTACCAGGGAAGTAGACTACTGGTCTTGCCCAACTCTCTATGTGGCAGGTCTGGCCCCAGAATGACGACTCACTGAAATGAAGTCAGTGCTGCCCCTGGATGTTATCCTGACCTTCCCAGGCTGGGTGAGACATCACTCCCGTCTCATGACACCTTGTGTCTCCTTTGGTTGTGACCCACCTCGTCCTGTAGTGGAACTGCAAATGGTGGCCCCGGAAAGGTAGGGATTCAGCCATATTCACCGTTCTCAGTAAGCGTTCATACAGTTTTGGGTCCTGAGATGTATGTGGAAAAAGACAGACAAATGCCTTTGTCCCATGGAACCGAAATTCTAAGAGGGCAGGCAGAAAAGAAATGGTAAACAAATTTAAGATAATTTCAGATGGTGGTAAGTGCTGTAATGAAAATGAAATAAGATAATGTGATGAAAGGGGGCTGAGGGCTAGTTTAGATAGAAAGCTAAGGAACGCCTTTCTTGGAAGGCGCCATTGAGCTAAGATCTAAATGATCAGAAGCCAGCTATGGGAAAATGTGTAGGGAAAACCATCGTAGGTGGAGGGATAGCTGGAATTTGGTGAGTTTGAGAGAAGAGCGATGTGATTGGAGGGGGAGAGAGGGAGGGAGAGAGAGAGAGAGGCAGAGGCAAACTCCTAACTCCATGGTCAGAGTTTGTTGGGATTTCACTCCAAGGGCTGTGTGGAAACCCTCGGGGAGGGATGTGAGTACTGGTGTGTGTTTTGGGAAGACCACTCGGGCTGCTGTGTGTATAATATAAATCCTATGGAGACAGGAGTAGAAGCAGGGAGGCCAGTTTGGAGGCCACGTGAGTATTCCTAGTGGATACAGAAGCAACCCTGGGAACGTGTGTTTAATCACGTGGATCCTGGTGCCCACCTCCAAATCCTGGGCCCTCCACAAAAGGGGTGGCTTTGGGCAAGTGACTGAACCTCTCTGTGTCTCAATTTTACCCTCTGGAAGAGGGGATAAAGGACAGCACTTAACTCATAGGTTTGTGGGGAAGGCTCAATGAGTTAATATAGAAAAGCATGGGCAGAGCTCTATGAGTTATTATCATTATTACTGGTGGTTGTTCTCCTTGTAGCATGGAGGGAAAACAACGGGTTCAGGGTATTTCTACTGGCCGAGTTGACATGACTTGAGGATGAACTGGATCTTAAGGATGAAGGGGAGAAACGACTCCCTGGGTTTTGGCAAAAGGTTTAACACAATGGGGAGGGGCAGGTCTTGTGTGTGTGTGTGTGTGTGCGTGTGTGTGTGTGTTGAACAGGGTTCTGAGGCACCCCTAAAACATCCAAGAATAGATGCTCGGCAGGAGGTTGGATGCATGAGTCTGGAGTCTAGGGGAGAGCTCAGGGAAGCCTGGAGACACACGTGTACGAGTCGTGGCGGAGTGATGGTGTCCCCACGGGAGAGCATGCAGACGGGGAAGAGAAGGACACCCATTAGGACAGAGCGCTGGGCTCTCAATCCTCTCCTGGACAGCCAACAAGGATTCGCTGAGCCCCAAAGACAGCGGACCGAACAGCTGCCACGGAAAAGATCCCACCTGCTTCATGGCTCCTGAGCAGAGAAACGGCCCTTGCCTCTTCTTCACCATAAGGTTTTAGGACCCACCAGTGAAAGGGGACCAAGCTGAGGTGGAAAAAGCGTTTCCGAAGCTGGACTCAAACATTTCCAATGGCACCACGGTGGGGCACCGCTGTTTTTAATCCGGGAGCATGTTAACGCACCATTTCTAAGACTTTCCCGCATCAGACCCGTAACCTTTGACACGAGTCTTTTCCCCGTTATCCATGGAGGTGCGGACGGATCAGATCAGTGGTTCTCAAACTTTCTCGCCCATCGGTGTTGGCTGCGGGCTGGCTAGAGGGCAGGTGGCCGAGTCCCGCCCCACAGTTTCTGATGCGGTTGGCCAGGGTGGGACTGGAGAAATTGCTGACAGGCCCCCACGCGATGCCATCACCGCTGGGGGCGCCGAGGTCCCTGGACCACCCTTGATAACCTCTGGTCCAGATTCCGTGCTCCCTGAAAGCAGCGATGGCATCCGTCTTGTTCACCTGGTTCGGTAGGAGGCACTCAATCCGTGTTAAGTGAGGGAATTAAATGCCCCTTCTGTGGATCCCTCCGGGCTTAGGAATGGGGCGGTCAGGGTCAAAGACAGGCTGTCCCCTGATTTGCTGTTGCCCCTAAGCTCCCCAGCAGCCCCACCATCCTCATGGAAGCCTCAGAGTTTTGGGTGGCCAAGAGCCATCAAGAACGCTCTGCGTTGTTCCCCCTCGAACCATTCCCAGCCCGTAGGTCTCATCCCACACATTGATTGTCGGAAAACTTTTAACAACTTGGTTCGTGCCCTCGTCTCCGTGGGTGGAGTTTAGGCAGAATTTGAGGCGGAGGGACACCGTGACACAAGTGATTTAATGTGTAACGTCTTTCTTGGATCCATTTAGGCGGCCCCTGGGTGAAGCCAGTCCTCCCTCTCTGCTCTCCAGGGCCAGGGGAGATGGGGTGGGGACCTGGCACAGGCCTTTGGAGGGATGGAATTAGTTAAGTCTCAGTCCAGGCGGGATGAACGCTGGTGGCCACATCCCACGGAGCTCACACGTCTTCTAGTTCGAGGCCCAGCACCCAGGCCGCGCACACAGAGCCTTCTTTCTTCGTCGAGGAAGAGTGCCCCTTTCACAGCCTGCCACAGGCAAGGGAAATGGAAAATCCCGGAGCATCCCGAGCCCCTCTCAATTTCCAAGGGCACTTCGTCTCTCCCAAGTTCAGGGACAGGACAGGGCGTTTGCATGTGGGCTGGGTCCTGTGGCGAAGCAGCAAGTTCTGTAGCTGGAGGGCTGCGGGCAGCACCGGCCGTGTCTGCCCGGGAGGGGAGAGGTCCCCGCGTGCCGACCGCCCAGCCTTGACCGTGTCGTAGTCAGAAAACAGCTCCGGAGCCCCTCCTGGCCCTCCTGGGCCACAGCCCCGAGCAGAGTAGCAGAAGCGATGGCTTTTCTGAGAAGCTGCTGATCTCAACCCTGCTGGCTGTACATTCCTGGATGATGAGGGAGGGATTCCAGTGTTTACTTTGAACAATGTTTTCCTGTGTCTGAACCGACTGGGTGTTAAATTCTTCCAGATTTCTGGCTCCGTGTTGCAAGTCCAACGGGACAGAAACAGGTTTACGGCAGTTGGCAGGGCAGCAGAAGCGGGGTCGGTCTGGGCACCTTCTGCGTCTAGAATTTCCACTCGGTGGATGGAAAAACCGTCAGTGCCAGCTCTGTGGGCTCGGCGCCTGGGAGGGGGGTTTGCTGTGGTCCCAGATCGGAGCCTTGCACATTTCCCACCCGAGAGGGCAAAATTAGCTCGTCTTTTTTTTTTTTTTTTTGAAACACAGCAAGGAGTGAGAACAAGCTGAGTTTTGAAGGTCAGGCCTTGCAGTGTTTTCTCCGTTAGTATAAACCCAGAAGTTGTGCTCATAAGGAATTCATTTGGTGGGATATTGGGAAACCGGAGTGAATTCCGGTTCCTGGGGCCTGCGGTGTGAGGAGGTTTCAGGGACACGCAGGAGCTCAGGGCTGGACGGGGGACGGGAGACCCGAATCCTTACTTTTACACAGGGGGAAACGGAGGCACGGAGAGCCCCCCCCCTCCCCCAGTGACATGAGGGTTAGGATGTTGAGTTGGAAGGAACTGTCCCCGACGGAGCTGGATGGATCTCTGCAGGGGTTGGGGGACTGTGGCAACTTGGAGCTATTGCTAATCCTTTTTGCCCAGGAGGATGACCATATAACCACGTGGGGCCACGGGAGGAGGCATTCTTCATTACGTGTTCATACATCAATGGCTTTAACGATAGAGAACTTCAGGAAACCAAGTTCAAAGATAAGGGCGCTCTTGACTTGCACCGCGCACACGAGCGGTGTCTCCATTCTCACGTTCTCAGATGTGCGCGATGCAGGGGGTGTCTCCCACGGGACCCCCCCCCCCCAAGGACTTGCTCTCTGGAGAGTTCTCGGGGAAGCTCCAGCCTCTGGGCTGGTGCCTGTCAGCCTATTTGATTGGAGCAGCCCAAGTCCCAGGAGGGCATGGGGCGGAGGGTGGCCTGGACACTCACATCATTTAAAAAAAAAATGTTTTTTAATGTTTATATTTATTTTTGAGACAAGAGGGAGACAGAGCATGAGCAGGGGAGGGGCAGAGAGAGAGAGAGAGACTTCTGCTGTATCAAAATGGCCTCCTCAAAATTGGCTTTTAGAGGATGGCCTTAATTCTGTGGTGTTTCGTAGCCATAAATTCTTTACTGTACGCGCTCCCTTCTTCTAGCAGAAATTGCTTCTAGTAGAGATGGGAGTGGGATTGAGGCAGCGAAACCACTCCCACTGCTGGAAGGATAGGACGTTGTCTCCCATCTCCGTCTCTGGGGTTTCCTTAACATGACTGGGAAGGACCCTGTATCAGTTATCTCTTGCTGCATAACAAAGTACCCCAAGACTCAGTGGCTTAAAACAAACATCTGTTATCTCGCAGATTCCGTGGGTCAAGAGTCCGAGTGTGGCGCGGCCGTGTGCCTCCGTGTCAAGGTCTCTTCATGAGGGTGCAGTCGTGGCTGAGGCTGGGGCTGTGGTCCCTTCTGGAGGCTTAACTAGGGGGCGGGGGAGGATCCGCTTCCAAGCTCACCCACATGGCCGTTGGCAAAATTAAGTTTCTCACAGGCTGTTGAACTAGGGGCCTCGCTTCCTTGTTTGTTGCTGACCACAAGTCTTCTCCAGAGAGCGGCTCACAACATGGCGGCCGGCTTCCCTCGGAACGAATGCCTGGGAGAACAGGAGGGAGAGGGGGCATGCTCAAGATGGAAGGCACAGTTTTTGGTAAACTAGTCTCACAAGCGACGTCACACCATTTTACCGCGTTGGGAGGGAGTCGCGTTGGTGGCTTATACTCAAAGTGAGGATGTGAATACCAGGAGGTGGGATCATTGGGGGCCATCTTGGAGGCTGCCTACCGCAGGCCTTTGGGCCGGGCTGCTTTTGAGTCTGTTCAACCTGTGGGCCGTGACACCTCAGCAGTTCTGATACGCCAATGGCTGTGAGGGGCAGAGGGAAAGGAACTCTGTGGTCTCCCCTACTTCTCCTCGGGGGTGGGTCCCTTCACTGGCATAGCCTTCGGAAGACCTCTCAGGGGCAAATGATTCTAAATTTCTAAACTAGGTACACTTACCCTCCACTCTCCCATCCCGTCCCACCTTCCTTCTAAGGGAAGAGCCCAAGGCAGCCCTCTCTCTGAGGTCTTTGTCACTTCTGAGTAAAGCTCCACGACAGGGCGGCTTTCCCCAGATTTCACCTGGTGCTCACCTTGGGCGCCAATGTTAGTCTGTATTCTTGTCACCGAAATGAGCCCTGGTCACAAACCAGAGAGTGAAAGCTCTGCCATTCGTTCAGGAGTTCATGGTCTTCAACACAAAAGCAGAATGTTATAAATATCTTCATGGGTCACGGAATACTCGCGTCTCAGGTAATCGGATCGTCCTCGCGTCCTCACATGAGGCAGGATGTTTCTCCTCCTGGATATGAGGAAACTGAGGTTCAGATAGATTAAGTAACTTGCTCGAGATTGGACAGAAAGAAATGAAGCTGGGGTTTCGAACCCGTTCTCCTGACTCCAGTTCTGTGCTCCGCCCCGCGTCCCTTTTAAAGTTGTTTGTAGCCCCGAGTCCCCAGATTCTTCCCAGTAGGAATCTGGCGAGACTTCTCGGCCCTGGTTTGCTCCTTAAGTCATTCTAGATCAGGGCTGCAGTGACCTGAGAAGAGAAATAGAAGCTGGGCTGTTGGGGCCTGGAAAGTGGGGTAGGGTGGGTGAGACGTGGGCTCGGCAGTAGGGCAGCAGTTGTGTTGGGGGCGAGGGGGTCCCCTGAGCCCAACCTCTGCCCTCTCACTGCGCCAATCTCTTCCCCGATCTTCAAGTTATTGCCCCATTTTTGATGAGACACATTTGGCCCGTGTCTCCAGCCGGAAAGCCAGACCACCTTGTTTTGGCATTTGTGAGAGCTGTCACAGTCCTGCATTCGTGATGATGATAACGATCCGCCCCCCCTCCCCCCGCCACCAGCGGGTTCTTACCACGTGCCTGGGAAGCATCTTCCCACGATGCTTCGTGGGAATTATCGCATGACCAGCATCCTCGGGGCCATCCAAGGACAAGTTCTTGCTATTGCCTCAATTTTATAGATGGGCGCACAGGGATCAGGAAGTGAACCTGTCTTATTTCTGGTCACACAGCCAAGGAGCAGCCGGCCTGTCCTGAGCTCGTGTTCGTTGTTCCACGCCGTGCTCTGCTGCAAACAATTGTCCGACACGCAGCCTCGCCTTTTTTGAGAGCTTTGGCCGATTCTCTCATCAGCTGCCCTCTTGAGATGTTGAAACACACAATGAGATCACAGGAACACAGCAAGAACAGCCAGGAGAGAGTTGGTTTTCCTGCAGGGATTGCACGAGGGTGCCTCTCGAAGGCCAGGCCTTCGCCGGGCAGAGGACGTCCACGCAATGCCCTCCATGAGGGGCCTGTTCCCGGAGTTTCAAAGCATTCGATGCCGCCCTCCCGCGTGCCAAGGCCTCGTTGTTTCATTGGGCCTCTGACTCCACAAAAACTCCCTTTGTCAGAACTTCAAAATTTCCTGGCATGTTCCCCACACATATTTTCGATGTGGATGGCTGTGATGTTTCACTATGCATTTACTTGTGTCTATTTGTGCCTAGAAAGATTCCTTTGAAGCTAGCAGCTAAATATTTCTCCCCGATTTCTTTTTTCTTTAGGTTTATTTATTTTTGAGAGAGAGAGAGAGAGAGCGAGCGTGCTCACGCACAAGTGGGGGAAAGGCAGAGAGGGCAGGGGACCCAGGACCCGAAGCAGGCTCCAGGCTCTGTGCTGCGATGTGGGGCTCGAACCCATGAACGGTGAGATCATGACCTGACCTGAAGTCGGATGCTTCACCGACCGAGCCACCCAGGCGCCCCTATCTTTCTCCCCAATTTCAAGAGGCCCCCCCCACCCCGCCGCCCCCCGCTTCCTCCTTGACCTCTGGGAGGTTGGCAATTGCTATTTTCTCTTTCAGCTGGAGGGAACAGTATTCTATATATTCAGTTGTCTGCTTCCCCGCCCCCCCCAAACTATCCATGTTAGTTACACTATCTTATGTTTTACAAGTTGACTTCTCTCATTCCTTCCCCCCAACCCCTCCAGAAACCTAGTTAAATGAACTGCACCAGGGACTTGTAAGAGCTTCCAGATGGGAGAAGGGAGGACCAGAAGAGATCAGAACAAGGTAAGCAGGTGTGGCCTTAGGTCTTGACCGTGGTCTGTCCTCAAAGTAGGCGACGTGAGGGCCAGGAGTTGCTTGGAAGTCAAAGATCTTCCTTCGGAGCTTTAAGAAACACAATTTAGGAAGGGAGAGAGAGCGGTACCAGCTCGGTAGCATGCAGCGGGGATACGTGACCCTGACTGGTGAGGCGTGTGTGAGCCCACGCGCAGGGCTGGCCACCCGCCAAGAGAAGAGTCCCCGGAGCAGCCGTGGAAGGAGAGATAAAGGGACCTGTGGGGGGGGAGGGGCGCGCATCTAATTTGTGATCATTGTGAGGGAGGAAAACGTCTCACATCTAGCAACTACGGATGGAAGATCCCCCAGGTGTGGCGTCCGATGTAGGTGACACCTGGCCGTGTCTGGGGGGCGGGAAGCAGCGGGGACAGGACACAAGCTGTGCCGGAAAGGGATACACAGGCAGGTTGGCAGGGAAAGCAGACTCGGGCCTGAGCTGGAATTCAGTGCATTGAGGCCCCGTGGACTTTTCCTGCTAGATAAGGTTTCACTTAGCCTTTGCGAGAAGCCCGAATCCTGGAGGTCACGGCTGCAAGGGATCCCATTGTTCTTTCTGGGCACTTCACGCGAAGTGTCTCATTTAACCTTCGTCAGAATCCTACAAGGGAGGCGAGTCATCCCCATTTTACAGATGGGAAAGACTTCAGGCTCAGAGAGAGAGGGGAAGTGATTTGCCCGCACTTAAAAGCAGTGAGGGATGGTGCCAGGAATTGAACCCAGCTCTCGCCAGGAGCCGTTATCTGTGTGTCGTATTTATTAGGGTGATGCCCCGCTTTCCCCGATGAATCTTATTTTTTTCCCCCAAGGTTTTTATTTATTTTGACAGAGACAGAGGGGGTGCAAGCAGGGGGAGGGCAGAGAGAGAGGGAGAATCCCAAGCAGGCCCCGCGCTGTCAGCACAGAGATTGGTTGAGATTTTCGAACTGGGCAGTGTGGTGCAGGGTGATGGCTTTCTCTGAGATGGAAAAGACCAGAGAGGAAGACTTCCGGGGGTAAGGTGGAGAGCTCTGTTTGGACCCTGAAAAGTTTGAGGTCTTATTAAGATATGCAAATGATGACAAAGATGGCCGCTGGATATATAAGTTTGGTCTTTGGGGATTGGCCACAAGATTTGGCAAACAGATGAGCTTTGAGGCAACAGAACTCAGCGAAGCCATCTTGGGGACATGCAGGGATTAAAAAAAAAAAAAAAGAAGGGAGCCCAGAAATCATCTGTGTGGGGACTGAAAAGGAGCGATGGCACCACGGGTCTGAGTGGCGTTAAGTCTGTTTGGAAGCCAAGTTGGAAGATGTTTCAGGAACACGAGGGGGGTCACCTGTTACCCATGACCACTTTTGGAAGGTAATGAGGGAGAAGCTTGGGCTGCAGGGGAGAGGTGTTTTGTTGACAAGAGTCAAAAGGGAAGTGGGAGGGAAGGCAGCACGTATGTGTCATTCATGAGATGTTCAGAAACCACTGTTGACGATAAGGGTGACGGTACAAAGGGAAACCAGGGTTCCAGAAACTGAGGCCGTCGGTGGCTGAGGACAGAGGCTGGCAGCAACCAGGTGGGAAGGGGGTATGGTCTGATAGGATGAGCTTCAAAGGGGAGGGAGGAACATGGTCTGAGAATGGCGGATTAAGGCGGATGAACACCCACCTCCGGGTCCAGAAACCTGCGGGTCACGAGGGGAGAAACAGCCCTCCATTGAGAGGAGAGAGGGTCTATCCTTTGGTGGTGATTTGACAAAGCATTCTTGGCAGGAAGTCCCAGGGATGTATAGGGGTGGGGGCTTCTCCAAATTTCGGGTTCTGATCCTCAGCTTTTCGGGTTTTGAACACAATTTTATCCATTTCCTCAAGGCTCCAAATAAATCCCACACCTTTTGCTCCCTGGCAGTTCTCTTCCCGTAATGTGGTGGATGCCATTTGTAATAGGGTCATTTTTTTCCTTCTTCTAAGAGCACAGGGGAAGGGTAGGGTCTCTCCTTGGGAGGAGTTAGGAAAGGCTTCTCTGAATGGTTGAGCTGTGCTCTGGGTTTTGGGGGACATGCAGCCCATTAGAAGTGGGAAGTGAGGAGAAGGACTCAGGACATGCCCATGAGAAGGACCCACGCTCAGGGCTCGAGTGCGCAGGGGGACAGTCATGGTGACAAGAGCCCAGATTGGAAGGCGTTTCTGGGACTAGATTGGGGGGGGGGGGTGCATTTTGACTCTAGGAAATAGGTAGCAAATACGTTCTGAACAGAAGCGTGACCTTCCCGAGACCGGGACCTTCTCGGTTTTTCTCTGATTAGAATGTCATGCCTGGCGTAGTGCTCGAACAAGCACTCAGTAAATATTTGTTGAATGGATGAATGGATATATTGATCAATGATGCCTCTTGCAGCCGCCGAATGGAGGATGAGCCGAAGGGAAAAAGAATAGAGGTAGCAGGACGTATTTGGAGAACAGAGCCTGAATTTGGGGTGTGAGAGGGAAGGAGGAGTTGAGTTTCTACTTTGAGGGCACGCGATTTGACAGCTTCTTGATGGCTCAGGGACCTTATCGAGAGCATGTACGGTTTCTGCTGGGAGTGATAATGCCCGGGATGGCCTCGTTACAGCCGGGGGCTGGAGTGGGGAGTTGGAACCGGTGACCCCTTCACTAAATGGCTCATGCCCATTGTGCTTTTCTAGAAAACCGGTTGGCTTTTTGAGGTTCTTTGGTTCCTTCAGCTGTCACCCAGGGTCCTGACAATTGGCTGGAGTAGTTTGTCCCTCCTCGTTTGGAGGTGGGGTGACATTCGTTGAGAGGCTTTCACTTGAGTCCTACGCCTTGAACTCTAGGCCCCGTACCTTGAAAGTTTAGAGCACTTGTCATTGATCTCATTGCTCTCTCCTTGCTAGCATACGTAGTCTTTTTTAATTTAAAAAAATGTTTATTTATTTGGAGAGAGGGAGAGAGCGAAAACACATGCCTGCGAGTGGGGGAGGAGCAGGGAGAGAAGGAGAGGGAGAATCCCCAGCCGGTTCCTTGCTGTCAGTGCAGAGCCCAATGCGGGGCTTGACCCCTCAAATTGTGAGATCACGACCTGAGCCTAAATCAAGAACTGGGCCCTCAACCGACTGAGCCACCCAGGCGCCCCAGATTCTGATGGATTGTTAGGCGGCCTCTAACATAACTATGAGGAATCTCTAAGAACATGAGAAAATACAATCGGATGTTTGGGCAAAAATGATGGGTTCAGAAGGATACGGACATTTTGCGGCCACAATCACATAAGCCAGGAAGGAGAGCACGAAGATAAATGTTGTGTGATGGTGATGGGATTATGAGGTTCAAAAAAGAACCCTTTCCAAACTTTCTATAATGCGGATACGCAATTTCTGTTACGAGACCACATGGGAATAAATACAGCAAAATGCCACCAGCCGTCATCGACATGACTCATGCCTAGAATTGCTTTTCTAGGAAGGCTGATGATTTTTGTTCTGGTTCCTCCCCACAATCTGCTAGCGCAGGAGGGGGCTGGCCACGGTGCGGGAAGGAATTTGGGACTCTGCTAATCGGATAGAGCTGTCTTGGCCCGGCGGCGGAATTAACCTCCTTCACCCCACCGGCCACAGCTCCCCCCAGACGTTTGAGAGCTTTGCTTTCATCGTGGTCGGGAGTTCTCTGTGACCCAAGAGTTGGGTGCGGGTTGGATGGATTTGTTTACCTTCTGGTGGGAACGGGGATAACTGTGTCCTCCTGAGGACACGCGGGCGATAGGCTGACAGAACAACTGAATCCCACGGAAGGCAGCTACCTTCGTGCTTTGCTTTGAGGCCACGCCTCAAATACAAGTCCCCTTCTTCAAGACAAACGCCGGCCTGGATTCCTAGTGCGTTGAGCATTTTAAAAGGGGGTGGCCTGGCCCATTGATTGAGGCCAGTCCTGGGAAATCCCTGCCTGTTTCCACTATGAGTTCGCTGGGTTCACAATGACCCCATTGTTCCGGGGAAGCGGGACTTCCTTCTTCTGATTGATTGAACATTGTGGGGCCACACATTGTCATAGTCCCGCTGCTCGCGAGCCGGCGGTCTGGCAGAGAGAGGGTCTCCGAGCACAAAATGCTGAGAGCCTTCCTTATCTGGTTTCCTGAATGTGAAGTTATAAGACTGTTTCTCGCTGCCTGTTTTTCCACATCTCTCCCACCTGTCTAGCCTATCCATTTACAAGTGTCCCCCAAACGTCCAGGGAAGGGAAAGGTTGAAAAGCTCTCTCCTCTGATGTTGCCTGTTTGGTTTGTTCTGGAAGTTTCGTTTTGAAATTTGGAACTTGATCTCCAGACAATAGGATCCCACGTGCTTTGTGCCTAATGGGCCTTCATGTGACATCATCTTAAAAGGGAATTTTAATATTTATGGTTGGCTATTCCTTGGGTAAATATGAAATTCAAATCCGTAGTTCCAGCGGAACGACGTCACAACGCCCAACGCCCAACGCTTCTTTCGGTAGTGAATTTGTAAAGCGGTCGTTTAGCCAGCTCAACACTGTAGTTCGTATGCAGAAGACGTACCGTTTGGAAACAGGCTTTAAGATTTGCATACTGGGGGCACCTGGGTGGCTCAGTCGGTTAAGCGCCCGACTCTGGCTGAGGACGTGATCTCACGGTTTGTGGGTTCGAGCCCCGCGTCGGGCTCTGTGCTGATGGCTCAGAGCCCGGAGCCTACTTCTCATTCTGTGTCTCCCTCTCTATCGGCCCCTTCCCGGCTCACGCTGTCTCTCAAAAACAAATAAATGTAAAAAAAAAAAAAAAAGATTTGACTACTGGAAGAAGAATGTGGGCCCTGATCACATCAATCAACATTTGAAAACACTGGAGGCTGGCATTTGAACCATGCCCATGATTTCCCTTGTCTTTCAAGACTCACCATAAACCTCTTCTCTTCTTGAATCTTGTTCCTTGAACTCCCTCCCCACCCGGCTGAGTTAGGAAGCTTGTGCTCTGTCTACTTCAAGGGGCCGTGAGTTCCTTGAACCAAGGCTGTGCCTTGTTCTGTTTTGTGTCTCCAGTACCCAGCACAATACTCGGTACACGGAGCTGCTCAGTAATCATCTGCAGAGCGGCTGCTGTGCCTTGAGTTGGCCTGTGTACAGGGAACTTCTCTGCTTTATTTTTCTTGACATAAAGACAACGTGGATTATTCTTGTTTGATTCGTTATTGGCCTTGGCAGAAAACAAATCTGCCTTGCGAGCCTTTGACATTGAGAAGGGTGGATCCCAAAGCAAGAGGTGAATGTGGAGAATCGGCCAGATGTTTGGGGTAAGCACAGAACTAACTCACAGGCATTACAAGTCTCGTGTTTGGAACTCAATGTTGAAGGCATGTGTGAGTGAATGAATGGATAGTCTATGGCCGTAGGTACTTGAACTTTGTTGCCACTCTGCGTCTCTCAAGGCACACACGTGACTATAGGTAGCGTACAGAAGCGTTTTCGAGAAGCAGTGTACCCCCTCCCACCCACCATAAACGATGAATCAGGAATGCCAGGTCTGTGTTAGAAGATGGGCATTTCTTTTCTTTTCTTTTCTTTTCTTTTCTTCTTTTTTTTAATTTTTAAAAAATGTTTATTTATTTTTGAAGGAGAGAGAGAGAGAGAGAGAGAGAGTGTGAGCAGGGGAGGGGCAGAGAAAGAGAGGGAGAGAGAGAATCCGAAGCAGGCGCCAGGCTCGGGGCCGTCGGCACAGAGCCCAACACGGGGCTCGAACTCACGGACCGCGAGATCACAACCTGAGCCGAAGTCGGACATAGCTAACAACTATGCCATCCACTGTGTGCAACTTAATAGGGTATAGTAATAGGCTCACTTCCCCTCTCTTTAGAGTGGAGTGTGTGTGTTTGGGGAGGGGCAGGGATGGGGGGGGGGAAGGCGGCCAGCATATCGTTGCATAAGGAGATGGGGAGACCAGCTTGCTTCTCCCCACCCTCGCTCTCCTCTGGCTTAACGGTTCTGGGATTCCCCACACTCCCGGCCTCAGTGTTTCTAAAGACACATCAAACCCGTATGTTGTAGGTGCCCCCCTGGAGCCCATCAGGGAGAGGTGAGGCTATGGCAAGAGTTCCCGTAGCGTCCACAGGGAGGCAGGGTAGAGAGGTGGAGAGAGTCATGATGAGGCAGGGCTCCTGGGAAGCTCGTTGGGTGTGCACCGTATTTCCCTGGAACACAGGGGGTCAGAGCATGCACTTGGCCTATAAGGTGGGGGGGGTGGTGTTCTATGTGTCTCCCGGGAGGGCCACTTGGGACGGACATCAGTGCGTCAGCCACGCACTGCACCGGGAACATTTCTGCTGATCTTAGAGGTAAACCTTCCAAGATGCTAACAGCCTAAGTGGCAGCTTCCTCTTCAGCCAAAAGAAATGAAGAGTAGCCAGAAGGCAGAAGAGGAAACAGAGGGCAGGGGTGGATAGGCAAGGTCGAGGGGGATAACGCGCAGAGGTGAAACAAAACTCTGCATCCGCTTCCCGTTTGGGAAATTGTTCTCCTTCTGGGGCCAGACCAGACTCTGGGGTGTGGGAAGACAAGACGCCTGCAGACTGGAGCAGGGGAGAGAGGAAAGGGGCTGAACAAAGGAAAATAGGGCTAGTTCCCAACGGAGCGCAAGGCTCTCCCGTTGGCCTGTTCCTCTCCGTATGGACGCTTTTGGGGGACCAAGCCTCTGAGGCCGATTTCAGAGGAAGTGAGTCATTGAAGACCCGGCTATCCCTTGAGCAAGTTCACCCTTCCATTCTCTTATGTTATCACCGTCTATGGTGCTCCGGGTTCCAAAAGAAGGCTGGGGAAGGACGTTGCTTTGGAATCCACACCCATGTTCTCCTGGTAACTAGTTCCAGGACATGCTCTACCCAATGGATGGATGGATCCTCCCCTGGTCAGATGAGGTTAGGGGGTACTGCCTAACAATTCCCCCTTTTGGAGGGTGACAGAGCGAGGCAACATATTGAGAGGCTCTGAGAAGTGCTGTACTAAAGGCATTTGTTTAACAGCTTATTTTCCAAACTTCCCTGGCCGAGGGCAGGCTTGCTGTATTTATATTGCATAACAACATAGACCATGTGAATGGTGTCCCCTGGATTAAATAATCTATGTGGGTTTACAGGGTGACCCTTGGCATGGACCTCCCCTGTCCCCTTTTTAAAAGAAAAAAAAAATTTTAATGTTTATTTCTGAGAAAGAGAAAGACAGAGCGAGAGCAGGGGAGGGGCAGAGAGAGAGGGAGACACAGAATCCGAAGCAGGCTCCAGGCTCCGAGCTGTCAGCACAGAGCCTGACGCGGGCCTTGAACTCACAGACCGTGAGATCAGGACTGGAGCTGAGGTCGGACGCTCAACCGACTGAGCCACCCAGGAGCCCCGTTTCCCCCCTCTTTTAAGTAAGTAACATCAGTTAACATCTTGAGAGATTCTTGCTTTCTGTGGGACACGGTTTAGGAAACACTGGATTACGATAATGTTTTGATCAGCGGGAGTGTGCGAATGGCTTCGCCTCCACAGCATTAGCGGGCTAGAAAGTCTGAGCGGAGTTGACTGGTATCAATGCGCGTATCTCTCAGTCCTGCCTGGAATCCACAAAATCCCTTTGGAAGATGGTTTCCTGAGATAAGGATGCGGCTTGTGGCCGCAGACAGAGGGTGAGATTAGCTTTGCGTGAGATTACCACCCGCAGCCACGGTTTTCTTAGCTCAGTACTTTAAGGCTCTGGCTGTCCTTTGATCGAAGTAAATTCTCATATTGGCAGGTGGTAATGGAAATGTAGTAGGGTCCTTTTAAATGTTTAAAGGCCACTGACATTCGGTACTATATATATATGGATCCATATCTATTCATGAATGCATCAATGAAAATATGTCTTAAAACAACGAAAGGGCTGAATGATGCCCCTGATCTGTTTCCTAATAAGGCTAAGTTTCCTAAGTGGCTAATACCCTCTAAATCTTCAGTGTTTTTTTGACTTGGTCTCTAAAAATGGTGGTTCCCAAACCTTGCAGTACATTAGAACCAAGCTTTCGAATTCTCATGGTTGTATTGCGTCTCATTCCGACTAAATCACAATGCTGCCAGGCATAGGACTTTTTTTTTTTTTAATGTTTATTTCTCTTTGAGAGAGAAAGACAGAGCCTGAGTGGGGAAGGGGCAGAGAGAGAGAGAGAGAGGGAGGCACAGAATCTGAAACCGCCTCCAGGCTCTGAGCTGTCAGCAGAGAGAGCCTGACGCGGGGCTCGAACTCGGAAACGGCGAGATTGTGACCTGAGCTGAAGTTGGTCGCCCAACCGACTGAGCCACCCAGGTGCCTCCTGGCATATGAATTTGTAAAAGATCCCCGGTAATTCCGACGTGCAGCAAAGGTGGCGGACTGATGACTTGGAAACCCTTTAAGCTGCAGACAGCTTATTATAACATCCATACCTCCGTAAGAGAAATAAGACAGGAATTCACATTCATCTCCTAAGTTGAGATAATGGAGGTCCTAAGACCATGTCAAGGAACGTGACCAAGGTCACAGATTTGTGTCTGATTCCAGGCAAGTGTCTGGAGGCCCTTCAGGCAAGGCTGGCCGAGGCCAGCATATCAGGCAAGATTCTGGAAATGGTAGGACAAGAGATTGGGTTCGGGTGGGAGGAGATGGGCTTGGAAACCCAGTGGACTGAACACAGGCCTTTGTGCCTAGAGGAGAAACAAGAAAAGCACTTCAATGTTATGCCTCCTGCCCCTCCCATCAATGCTGTTTCTGTCTGTAGCCTGCTGGTTTGCATTTCGTTTATAGGGAGACAAAATGGAACCTTTGTGCCGGAGTCGAAGGAGATTGTAAAAGCCCACAGCTTGTCTTCAGACTTAATGTCAACTATGTGTGTCTTTTATTTTCAGACAAACAAGTCCTCACCATGAGTTCTGAGGCTGTCTCAAACACTCCCTGCCTTGGGCTTGTAGCGTCCTGGTTCTTGCATCAACAAGTATGACAAAAACCCACCATTCTGGAGAACCTGTGTGTCAGCCACGGTGGGCTGCCCTTGGGGTCCGGTGACATAGGGCGGGAGGCCTTGAGCAAGGTGTTGGGGGAAACGAATGCACGCTGGTGTCGACACGAGCGATTCCCTGGGAACCGAGCTTCTTTGAGGCCTCGGGGGTTTCTTCACTAGAAACACAGAACCGAGGATGGAAGGCATTCTCTGCAAGTGCCCGGATATCGCGAACTCACGACATCTCCCTAATGTTTCCCAAACGTGTCCCATTTCTCAAAACGTTTCAATCTGGCACGATTGATTAACCCTAGCGTACGTATGGGGCGGGGTACAAACACATTTCAAACAGTTCTGTAGACAAGGGGATAAGTCAAGAAATCTCTTTCCTTGGAGGGGAACAGGCATGGGCCGGGTGATCGCTGGGGCAACACCCTCTACAT
Organism: Panthera uncia; assembly: GCF_023721935.1. Lineage (NCBI taxonomy): Eukaryota > Metazoa > Chordata > Mammalia > Carnivora > Felidae > Panthera > Panthera uncia. Next base: position 9,261 of record NW_026059856.1, on the reverse strand, counting down.
TACTGGGGACTTGGGATGGGTGACCCACAGTTCTGAGATCCATGGTGGGTCTTAGAAGGACAGATGAGTTGCTCCAACTCTCTTGTTTTTTGTCGTTTATTATTACACAAAGCCGTAGGTTAGAGGTCTATGTGAACGAGTTGTTTCTTCTGTGACCTCAGAAAAACGATACTGTGAATTCTCCTAACAATGTGTCATCATGGGGATGCCTGGGTGGCTCAGTCGTTTGAGTCCGACTCTTGATTTCGGCTCAGGTCATGATCTCATGGTTGTGAGATCGAGCGCTGTGTCAGGCTCTGCACGGACAGCATGGACCCTGCTTGGGATTCTCTGTCTCTCTCTCTCTCTTCCCCTCCCCCCACCCCCTCAATAAATAAATAAATAAATAAATGTGTACAGATGCATATACGATTAAATGTCACTTATTCTTAGGTAGTTTTCACTTTTCTTGTTGCTATGGGGAATATAGTTTCATATTTTGAGCTTTGTATATGAAGGGAAGCGATTTTTAATTTCTGTCATAAAAAATACTTTATTCTCTTGGTTTTTAAAAAGTTGTATCATCTACAAACGATGATAACTGTCTTTTCTCACAGGTAGGCATGCTTCTAATTTCTTTTTCAGGCGTTAGGCTAACAGCTACCACTTTTATTTATTTATTACATTTTTTAAAATTTATTTTTGAGAGACAGAACACAAGTCGGGGAGAGGCAGAGAGAGAGAGGGAGACACAAAATCCAAAGCAGGCTCCAGGCTGTCCTCACAGAGCCCGACGCGGGGCTCGAACTCCCGAACCGCGAGATCAGGACCTGAGCCAAAGTCGGACGCTTCACCGACTGAGCCACTCGGGCACCCCAATAGCTACGACTTCTAGAACAATGTTAAACAAAAGCGACACATGGGACAACACAAGAATGCCCTGTACTGTGAAATGTGGTATTGGCTATTGGGCAGATTTTTGACAATCGTATCGAGAAAACATTGCTCTTGTAGTAAGAGTATTTTTAAACATCAGTAGTGGCTATTGAAAGGACGTGGCTTTTAAAACACATTAATGGGGGCACCTGGGTGGCTCAGTGGGTTGAGCATCCGACTCTTGATTTTGGTCATGATCTCAGTTTGTGAGACTGAGCCCTGAGTCGAACTCTGCACTGACCGCAGGGCACCTGCTTGGGATTCTCTCCCTCCCTCTCTCTCTCTGCCCCTCCTCTGCCCTCTCCCTCTCTCTCAAAATAAGTAAGACAAACTTAAAGAATGTGTTGTCATGAAAGATCGCCACTAAGACAGAACAGTGGGGCCTCTGTAAAGCCTGGATCTGAGCCGATTTGACAGAAAGTAGCTTTTTTTTTTTTTTTTTTTTTAGAGTGTGAATAAATGTCTAGAATGCGATCCTTTGTTAGGTGTGTAATAATAAAATGCTGACATTGGGAATAACTTACTTTAGAACTATAGTGGGATTTAAGGTTGCCCCCATCAATAACGCATTTACTTGCATACCACAATGGTTCCTTGGCTAGGAGAATAAAGGGGGTGGAAAACCTGGAGATTTGCTTCTCTCGGGGGAGCGTTTCACACACAGCAGGGCAGCCCCTACAGATGTTGCAGCTGAAAGAAAGATATAGAACCATTTGTCCGTCTAAAGCAGCTCTACTCAGTGTGTGGCCCTCAGACCAGCACTGTCCCCTGGGATCTTCTTGGCAAATGCAAATTCTCGGGTCCCCAAAGCAGACCTACTGAACCAGAATCATAGGGTGCCCACCCCCCCCGCACCCGATGCTGTGTTTTAACAATCTCTCCCGGCAGTGTCAGCCTTCACTGAGGTTTGAGAAGCCCTGCTCTAGGCTGATGGTTCCCATAGTGTGGTCGCCTGACCGCTGGCACGAGCATCACCCGAAAGCTTGTTCAAAAGCCTCTGAGACTTTTCCCACAGCAGAAATGCTCCATGGCGTTCCAGACGTTCAAGTTCAGATGTTCAAGGACCCCAGAGGTGCACAGCCCTGAGTGTACCAAATAACGAATTCTTGGATAAAAATTCTCCGATGCGCGTGTTTCCAGTCTTAGCACTAACTAGAAGGGAACTACCAAGCTCTCCCGGACCTGTTTCCTGTCACTAGGTGGTTAACGATAAAACCTTACAAACCGTCCGCATCTCCCACCCCGCCTCTGGTTTAGGACGCTGGTTGTCGAATCTGGAGCTCCGGTGGGGAGTGCTCAACACTGCGTTCTTTTCTTTTAAAAAAAAAATGTTAACGTTTACTTTGGAGAGAGCGACAGACTGTGAGCGGAGGAGGGGCAGAGGGAGGGGGAGACACGGAATCCGAAGCAGGCTCTGGGCTCCGAGCTGTCAGCACAGAGCCCGACGCGGGGCTCGAACTCACGAATCGTGAGATGGTGGCCTGAGCCGAAGTCGGACGCTCCACCGACTGAGCCACCCAGGTGCCCCTCAACACTTGTGTCCCAACCAGCCCTTCATACAGAGGCAGCCGTCCTCCAGTTCGAGAACCACTAGACCACAGGTCCCATCAAACTACCCGCACGCGTGGCCTCATAGAGCACTGAGACTTCTCTATTTCAGCCTGTACTTGGGGCACCTGCGTCTTGACTCTGGGCTGTAGCCCATGTCTGCCCCTCCCTCTCCTCGGTGCTGGCTGAGAAGCATAGCCAGGAGGTGGAAATTCGGCCCAGTAACAGCACAATGGGACTCTGGTAGCAAAGATGATGTCTACTGGGACTTCCCGAGCTGAGCTCCCCTGCCCTCTCCCCCGCTCCACGGGAGACCTGTCCTCTTCTTGAAGATCGCCCTGTGGTAACCCTGGCTAACAAGTGTGTTTTCCCAAAGGTATCTGGGCCTTGAATGTGAAGAAGAACTCTTTAATGATGGAGGTGATTGAAGCAAGAAAGGCGAAGAGACACAAAGGTAGGGCTTGGGGCTTAGCAATGGGAGCTCCTGCTGCAGGGCTGGTCGAAGCTTCCAGACCTGGGGAGGGAAGGCAAAGGGGTGGGGCTCCGGGTGGCGGCTCCTGTTATACGCGTAGAAGAGTATAGCCGCGGAGGACTGTGGTTCATCATGACCTTCGCCTCTGCCAGATACAAGCAAACGCCTCGGCCCGCAAGCTCGTTGCATTCTTTAATAAAAATATTTTATTTTGAAGCAATCTCCGTACCCCCACACGGAGTGCAAACTCATGACCTCGAGCCCAAGGGTAGCCTGCTCTACTGACTGAGCCAGCCAGGTGGCCCGAGACCTTTGCATTTTGCGTTTGCTTTGAGGGCACAGAAATGAGCCGTCGAGTCTATACTTGGAAGCTTGGGTGTGCGTGTTTTGTTTTGTTTTTGTTTTGTTTTGTTTTTGGCGAAAGGTGATTTTGCATATCTTGCCTTCCTTGGGCTGAATAATACACAGTTCTTGCAGGGGAATGAAACCTTCCACAATCCGTTCTTTATTGACAGAGCTGCTCCTAAACGAGCTCCAGCTCAGGAAACGTCCGCCAGGCAGCCTGGGAATAACTGTCGAATCTGCATTTTCTCTGGTTATCCCCACGGCTAGTGTTTGATTTTTGTTTTTTTGTTTTTTTTTTCACTGAATTTAGGTTGGACACAGCGAGACCAACCTTTTAACTTCCTTGCCTTCCCCAACCCCCAAAGGAACGGGCTGTTTGGTACACTAATGAACAGACTTTCTAGTAAAGCCTCCCTAACCCCAAATGCTCAGAACCTCTGGCCAGCGAAAAGCTTGAGGATTTTTGATCCCCTTAGATTTGAGTTCAACGCCCCCCATTTGCCAGTTGTGCAAGCTAATCCGCTTCAGTAAAAGCTTTACATAACCTATTTCTTGTAACCCGCAAGAAGGCTCTATGAGATCAAATCTTGCTCTGCCCACGATTTGACCCAGGAGGCAGCTACGGTTTAGAAGGGCTACCGGGCTTGCTCGAGGTTCGCGGTGATCTCGCAGGTAGAGAAGGAGTTTGGACTCAACCGGTCTAATTGCAGAGCCCGTGTGTCTCAGGGCTGAACTATCGCGCGAACCCGTTCCAAGCCCTTCAAACGTATCGTTAGCTAATCCTTACAATTGCCTTCCGGTAACCAATTTTATCGGTGAAAAAAACATTAGACGGTCAGAGCGCGCACAATTTGACGTTCTGCGAAGGTCTGAGGCTGAGCCTGCCAGCCTCCCAAGGTCCCCGCCTTTTACCACCACGCTGTTCTTCAGCTGGTAGACACTCTGGAATGTCACTCTGTCTCCCATCTTTGGATTCGCTCTTATCCCCGCTGAATACAAAGGGTGTAAGGGCCGTTAGGCATGATGGGGGAAACGTTCAAAACGTGGTTCCAAGACCCTCCGATTCGTTGAAGAACTGGTCTGTGGTACCCGAGTGCCTCTAAATCACCCGTGTTTCCCTTTGCTGGTAGAACTCACAGAGAACATCGGGCTTCCCCTGAGTCTGCTTGAAAAGCACAGCCCGTGGCCAGCCTATGTCACCTACACGTCCCCGATGGTGGAAAAACTCATTGAGAAAAGCAAAGCCAGGGACCTGGGTTCTATGCAAGCACTTGAAGAAAGCCAGCGGGCCTCAAGGCAGAGCCAACCTTCCGGCATCGCGCAGCTGAAAAGGAGAAAGTCATCTAAGTCCTCCGGAGACACGCTGTCCAAGGACAGGAGGTCAGAGACCATGTTATCGGTATGGAGCACGCGTTCGGTGACGAGCCTGGGGCCCGCCGTCATGCCCGAACCGATACGCTTTCATACGGAGTCCAGAGAAAACCCCACTGCAAACTATAACAAGATCATCTTCTCTCGAAAACCTATGATGAAGATCTTTCCATACAGCTCACTTCTAGCCAACAAGGAGACACATTCGAATATTTAGCAGGGAATCCCTGCAACCACCCACCCCCCCTCCCTTCCCAAGACGGTGCAGCAACGAAGCTCCATTTGTCACCAGTTTTGCTACGTCCTCTGAATGTGAACTTGCCCCTGCTTGTGCAGAGGTTGGCCGGAGACAAACCAGATCAGAATGTGGGCTGTGGGTGGGGGGTGGGGGGTGGGGGAACCCTCTCCAGCGTCACCATCTGGTAGGGATGGGAAGTGCCATGTTCTAGTTCCTGCCGTAGATGCTTTAGAACCTAACTGAGGGTGAATCCGTCCTGGTCTAGGCAGGAGACCGAAATCACCCCGGTTGTGATGCCAGCGATAATGTAATGTAGAGAATTACTAACCAGGTGGCTGGAAAAGGCAGGGGGGAGGCCACACAGATATTAGGGGCGGTAGCACCTGTAGGAAGCAGTTTTCACAAGGCTGCACGAGGGAAGATATCGGACTTGTTAAAGTTAGGCACTCGGAGAAGGGGTGTGCGGGCTGGATCTCAGATTTCTGAGATGCGGGGGACAGGGGTGCTCCTCAGCAGGTTCTCGGGGTCTCTGAGCTCGGAGAAAAGTTCCTGCGGGGCCGGTACCTCTGAATCTGAGGAGGAGAAGGTCTCTGGCTGAGGCGGGCTCCGTGGTTGCTGAGAAAACCAAAACGCTGGAGTCCAATGCTTCTGGAAAGGATTGACCCTGCCTGAGTGAACAACAAGCACTGCGAGTGGGAACAGGGACAGGAAGCCAATAGAGGTAAACGGGAAGAAGACCTGGAGAGAGCTTCTCCCTCCTTTTCCAGCTTCGTGCCCCCTCTCCCCAGTCCCCCCGATGGGCAGAACCTATCAGAGAAGAGAGCAGGCGTGCGGTCTGCAGAATCCCAACCCCAGCCTCTCCCAGCAAAGTATAAAAGGACAGACTTGAGGCCAAGAGAATGTTAGCTTCAAAACTAACATGGCGGGGTTCTGAGTGATTCCACCTTGCTGCACCTGGCCCCCGAACTTGGCATTGGGATTGTTTTCCTTGGAGGGTTTACAAAGTGGCCGTGGGGACGTGAGTGTCCCCTGTTGAACCATGGAGGAGTTTTCTCTCCCGTATTTCTCCAAGGCTTGCCTTGTGGAGTCGAGCTGGCAGGGGAGAAATTCCTGGCCGGACCTTCAGCTGTCATTTGTCAGACCACACTTAAAATTGGTCCCTCCCCACCCCCCGTGCTTTGAGCAGTTCCCAAGAGGCTCCAGGGCAACTGATGTTAAACTGAGTCTCGAAGCAGTCAGGCCTTGTCTTTAGATTCAAGGGGGATCTTGTCAAGAGAGGGAGACCTAGCTGATCTTACCTTTGGGGTTTGTCTGTTAAGCATGGCTCCACTGATCGCTCGTCTCTTCTTTGACCTCTATAGTCACATCTGTGAAGCAATGAACACCCACCTCGCTTCCCTCAGCAGAGGCGTAGAGGATGTGATGTGCAAGTCGCTATGAGGGCCATTCGAAGAAGTTGGATTTGCCATCCACGTGGCCACTCTCTGCATACACGAATCGTGCAGAAACGTCGGCACTCACCTCTGGCTGCTGTGAGTGGTGTTGGGAAAGCTGCACAAATGAGGAGCTCCGGGCCGATTCCTGGGGTATCCGACCTTGGCCAGAACCAACTCTTGCACAAATACAGGTGGTTTCCAGCTGAGTGACTGCATTTTGTATCCACAGGTCATTTATAGACGTGGAGGCAGGTGATACATTTGTCCAACGAGACTTACTATTTCTTCTATCCTTTGACGGGAATTTATAGCCAGAACATATCTGGAGTGTCTTTGGGAGCGTATTTACCCATCCTGGGAGCACCAGGCATGTCTCTCGGGTTCTCGTGGGCGAAGCTAGCCCCACCAAATGTCTAACATGGAGCGTGAGAGTTGATGGAGATTTGGGATTATTTCTTCCAATCCCTTTGAGGGCCGAGCGGTTACGGTTTGAGACAAGGCTTTCTAGGTCTTTAATACTTTTTACAAACGTGTCTGTATGCTCTCTAAATTAAAATGGTTGTCTTTCTTTTTTAGACAGATAACATCGTTTAGATTAAGGTAATTCTCAGCCCGTTGTAACAACACAAACACGAGCGGAAGGACATTGACGCCTTAGGTCGTCATGAAAATTGCTTGTGTCTGTGACTACAGCCCAGACACGCTGCCCCAACCCCCCAGCCCGAGGCAATTGTAAGAAAGAACAGGTCTAATTCTTTTTTGAAGCGGGCGGTCTGTGTTCGGGCCCAAGCCGGGGTTCACGGGCCCAGCCACCGTGGGGGTTTGACCGGCTAGGACCACGTTTGGGACTGAGGAGGCTTCGGGGAAGAAGCCGTGTTCGGACGAGACCAGCTGGACCCAGCAGTGAAGCCTTGGTCACTGGGGGAGGGGGAAGGGGATCCTGAATGATCTGTGGAGTCTGTTGTTTAGATTTGCAATTTGGTCCAGACCTCCCTGCGCGCGATGGAGGTGGAGGCCCATGAGTCGCACCGTTAAAAGGCTCTTTTGCTAAAACCCGAGAAAGCCCCAGAATATGCACGAAAAGGGGGAGGAGAGCTTCTGGATTTCACAGCACACCAGCACGCAGGGTCCTGGGTCTGGCCGGGGTTGGCGGATTGCTTGGTGGGAAAGCTTTGTGCGTAAAAACTTAGAGAGAGAGCAGGCGTGAAGCCCTTCTGGTGTTGGGGGCGGGGGGCATGGAAAGAAATGGGGATTCTTCCTAGTGTAACCTCATCAGCCTGTTCAAGCTGGAGGGGTCTGGGCCATCTCCAGTTCCTCCAAGCGTGTTGAACATCCGTCGCCTGGAGGGAACTAGCTCTCTCTGATGTTTCCCAGACCACAGCCTCTTCCAGTTTATCTCCTCAGCATCTGGAATGTTCCGTCTGGCAGGGGAGCGGCTTCTCTCGGTCTCCCTGCTGTAGTAGGTTTAGGAAACACCCGACTGTGTATTTTGTTGGCCCTTCCGGGTTGCTCTGTCACCAAGGCCTCGTTCTGACACACACAGGGGAGCTGTTTTTGAACAAAAATCTTGGGCTCCTGCACACGGCGATGGTATGTATCCATTCGCAAGTTCTAACGTTGCTGTTTCAACGGTTTAACCTGGGCTGCTGGTCGTTTTCACTCTGGCGAGTCCGTACGGGCCTCAAAAGGTCCCACGTTCTGCAGTGTCTCAGCCGGGGCCCCAGAGCACGTCTTGAAGATCAGGCTACTTGACAGATGAGATGCCCTGAAGGAGGTGACTGCGGAAACCCGCTATGCAGGTACATGCAAGCCAGATGTTTGGGGGTAGTTTGGGAGCTGTCTGCCTGGGATAGGAGGCCTGGAATTAAGGATCTCAAGAATTAGGGACCTTAGTAACAGTGCATGGGACTAACACAGCACAAACCGTTTTCTTTTCTCGACCCGAGGTCCTTATGCGGGAGACAACGACTTTCACGGTGGTCCCCTTGGCCATTCTGCTAGGACAGGGAGAACAAAACGGGTACCCTGAGGTAGGGCTTTTGACCCCTGGGCTTTGCTAAGGGTCCTCGGAGGAAGCCGACAAGTTCCCCGGAGCAGGGAATCCGGCACAGGAATCCCCATCAGGGACTGAAGGTGCGAGAGAAAACCGCAAGCAGGCATCCCGGGCCTGTGACTTCGCCCCACCGGCGACAGAGGCGGTGAAAAGATCCCCAAAGTGCTTTTGGTGAGGTGTGTGTGTGTGCAAATGTTTGCATGTAGACCGTGTGGCTCTCTTCAGCCTTGGCTGAGTCATTCGTTCCTAGAAGCTCTTTGGTATCCCCACCCTTCTCGAGTGACCGCACATTTTCAGAGGCCGCGCTTCATCGGGGCCAGATAAGAGAGGACTGAACGAGAGATCGGAGGCGGGGAGTGCACGGGGACAGGGGATCTGCTGTGATCCGATGCGGTCAGAGCCCGACTGAAGCTCAGGCCTGGGTTTATGTTCATCCAGTAATCAGGAAACCCTTTCTCTGCCTCCTTCACCACTCCTCCCCCATCCCAACCTCTTACCGGGGACACCGAGCCTCAGCCAGCTACCGAGGTCACACGGCAGTGTCCCAAACCTGTTGGGTAATGGCTGGGCCAGGCCTGTTCCTGGACGGAGCGTGTATGTGAGTTTTCTCTGGGGCTTTGCTGATAGGCGGCATGCAGGAACACCTCAATTGTAGGTGGAACCCGTGCTACCCCATGCTCTGTGCCTTGATCCTGACCATGACCCGATTTGCATATGGCACAGGGCAGAGTAAACAGTGGCAGGAAAAAGATATTGGAGGACTTGGGGTCGAGACCCCTATCTCTCCTTGCGGGCTCTGTATCCCAGGGGAAATAAAAATTGCTATTCCCCCCCTTCCCCCCCCCCCCAGGCCCCTCTAGGAAGAGCTTCCGGCTGGGGGGGC
>NW_026059855.1:0-30854 GCF_023721935.1 Panthera uncia | reverse complement strand
TCCCCAGGCTCATCCCCAGGCTCATCCCCAGGCTCGTCCCCAGGCTCGTCCCCACCTCCGTCTCCAACTCCGTGCCCATCCGCATTCGTAACCCCAACCCCACGCTCATTTTCAACATCTTCCTGTCTATACAATTCCCACTTTGCCGGAGGGCAAAAGAGGTCAGTAACAAGCCCAAAGTTGTACCGCTGGCTAGCCAGATCCAGCACTCAAACCTGACACCATTGGACACCAATGGTCAGGCTCTGAACTCCCACGCCACACTCCGGCATGGCATCGGTCCCCGGGTCCCCGGCCTCTGGCCCTTGTATGACCTCTGACCGGATTGCCCGCTTGACCTCCTGACATCACTTTGCCGGCTCCTGACTTGGTCCCGATCGGTTCAAACTTCAGCCAGCCTGTGCGTCTCAGCTCAGTTGTACCAGCTACTGGCCCCTGGCCGGACCCTTAGCCCTGTTGCCTCCCCAGGACCTCATGGGGCTTCCCCACTCCCAGGTTTCCCCAGGCCACCACAACTCTGATGACAGGACGGACAGGCAGGTCGGAAGACAGGCTCAGAGGAGGGTGTCACGGAGGAGGTATTTCGGGTTGGAACGGGTCCGTTCACGTCCACGGCCTCCAGTCAATGGCATGATGGGTTCTCCACTGCAGAGAGAGAAGATGGGGAGGAGAACCCACGGCTCCACAGAGGGTGGGGCTTGTGGAACGTGCCAGGGCATCAGCGAGGAAAGAATGATTTTGTTCCGGTTTCAGATGCTTGCTTTTGGCCGGAGGGAGACAGGGGCCAATTGGCTAATTATAGCCTGAAAGTCACTGGCTGATGGCCAGATCTCTTTTGATAGTTGCGGGCCACGGCACTCTGTTCTTCTGCTAATTTCGCTGCTATTTCACTCACCTTCCCAAAGACCCAACCCTCCCCCACCCATGGCCGCTGGTTTTTCCAATACACTCGATCGTCTGTATCTTCTTCTGCCTCACCCCTGGGTCTGAGTCTCCTCACCGAGGCTAAAGAGAATCTTTCACGCAGGCGCACACCCCCCCCCCCACACTCACGTCCACCCCACCCCTCCTTTTGGCAGCTTTTGTTCCATTTCTGCCCGCCCCACCCCCACTCCCTTCCCCCGCCATCCTGAGATCTTAATTTTATTTCCTTATCCTTTATTATTATTATTTTTGAGAGACAGAAAGTGCAAGTCGGGGAAGGGCAGGGAGAATGTCAAGCAGGCTCCACACTGTCAGTGCGAGTCTGACGCGGGGCTCGAACCCACAAACCGTGAGATCATGACCCGAGTCAAAGTCAGACGCTTAACCGACTGAGCCACCCAGGTGCCCCTGATATTGTCTTTTGTGACGAGCCTCTTCAAGTCTGTATTAATTTTCTATTTTTGAAAAGATTTTATTATTATTTTTTTAATGTTTATTTTTGAGGGAGAGAGAAAGCGAGAGAGAAAGAGCATGAGTGGGGGAGAAGCAGAGAGAGAGGGGGAACACAGAATCCGAACCAGGCACCAGGCTCTGAGCTGTCAGCACAGAGCCTGACTTGGGGCTCAAACCCACAAACCGTGAGATCATGACCAGACCCAAAGTCGGACGCTTAGCCAACTGAGTCATCCAGGCACCCCAGTTTTCTTTCTTTCTTTCTTTCTTTCTTTCTTTCTTTCTTTCTCCTTCCTTCCTTCATTTCTTCTTCTTTCTTTCTTTCTTTCTTTCTTTCTCCTTCCTTCCTTCCTTCCTTCATTTTTCTTTCTTTCTTTCTTTCTTTCTTTCTTTCTCCTTCCTTCCTTCATTTTTCTTTCTTTCTTTCTTTCTTTCTTTCTCCTTCCTTCCTTCTTCTTTCTTTCTTTCTTTCTTTCTTTCTTTCTTTCTCCTTCCTTCTTCTTCTTCTTCTTCTTTCTTTCTTTCATTTCTTTCTTTCTTTCATTCTTTCATTCTTTCTTTCTTTCTTTCTTTCTTTCATCTTTTTCTTATTGATTGTAGGGTTTAAAATTTTTTTAAAATACATTCTGGGGCACCTGGGTGCCTCAGTCGGTTCAGTGTCTGAGTCTCTTCTGAACTCAGGTCTTCATCTCAGGGTCATGAGTTCAAGCCCCACATTGGGTTCTGTGCTGAGCATGGAGACTACTTAAATTTTTTTTAAAAAACTTGTTAAATGCATTCTGTATACACACTCTTTTTGATTATATGGAGTACCACAGTCCATTTGGACGGACGCTTGTCTTTTCATACTCTCAGTGGTATCTTCCAGTGAACAGAAATTTAACTTGAGGGGCGCCTGGATGGTTTAGTCAGTTAAGCATCTGACTCTTCATCTCTGCTTCTGTTGTGATCTCACTGTTTGTGAGATCGAGCCTGGCGTTGGGCTCTGTGCTGACAGAGGGGAGCCTGCTTGAGATTCTCTCTCTTCCTCTCTGCCCCTCCCCTGCTTGCTCTCTCTCTCTCTCTCTCAAAATAAATAAACATTTAAAAAAAATGTTTAACAGTAGAAATCTTTTTCTACTCTGAGGGCATGGAGATATTTTCCTCTGTTATCTTCTAGAAGCTTTATTGTTTTACTTACAACATTTAGAGGTATGACTCATCTGGACTTGATATTTTGGGTATTATGAGAAGGCAATTATTTTTCCATGTGGATCAAGTGATCTAGCGCCATTTAATGAAAATATTGTCCTTCACCCACTGCTCTGTGGAGCCATAAAGTGGATCTTTTCTGAGCTTTCTATTTTTTTTTAATGTTTATTTCTGAGAGAGAGAAAGAGAGAGAGAGAGAGAGAGAGAGAGAGAGACAGAGCATGAGTGGGGGAGGGGCAGAGAGAGGGAGACACAGAATCCGAAGCAGGCTCCAGGCTCTGAGGTGTCAGCACAGAGCCCGACGCGGGGCTCGAACTCACGGACTGCGAGATCATGACCTGAGCCCAAGTCGGACGCCCAACCGACTGAGCCAACCAGGCACAACACCCCCCACCACTGCAAACTTTGATATCTTTGAAACAATTGTACAAAGTATCTTTTTAGACATTTTATGCTTATGGCTGATGTTTAGAAATGCAAATGATTTTGATATGCTGTGTTTACATCCAGCAACCTTCTAGGTTTCTTTGGGTTTCTACCTATGTAATCAGGTATGTTAGTTGAAAACTCTGGTTTTAGAATCTGATTTTGTTTTGACTTTTTTTTTTTTTTTTAACTAATCAATTTACGTAAAGTAGGCTCCATGCTCAATGTGGGACTTGAACTCACGACCCTGAGATCAAGAGTCCCTCGCTCTACCGACTGAGCCAGCCAGGCACCCCCTTGGTTTTCAATTCTAACCTCATCATTTACTAAACGTAGGACTTTGAGAACATTGCTTCATTTTTCTGAGTCTTGTTTCTTTTTCTACAGAGTGGTGATATTCTCTCATAGGCTTATAGTGAGGCATAACGAAACAAAGCACGCATCGTCTTGAGCCAGTGCTCACACACACTGGCACAATCCATTTGTGATTTGTTAATACATTCCTCGCCCTTGATTTCCCCTTTCCCGTTTAACTCCATAGCTCTCCAAATTCTGGCTTTTACCCTGTCGTTTGACAGAATTGCCCTCAAAGGTGTGTTCCTAGTGTCTACTTTCGTGGACTGCCCTGTTTCAAATGCTGGTTTCAAGTCCCATCTGTTCCCCTGGCTGACTATTAATTCGGGATTTCCCACAACCCCTTCATCCGTTCGACGCTTTCCTGGAATGACTCCTAGAACTCAGGAGAATGCTTTACTAGGTTTACCAGTTTATTATAAAGGATACAAGTCAGGAACTGCCGCGTGAAAGAGATGGGGGTGGTTTCCGTGTCTTTTCCGGGCATGTCACCTTTCCAGTATGTTGATGTTTTCACAAACCTGGAAGTTGCCTGAACCCCATCACTTAGGAATTTTTATAGAGATTTCGTTAGGTAGCCATGATCGATTAGATCATTGGCCATTGGTGATTGAACTCAATTGCCAGCCCCTCTCCCTTTCACGGAGGTTGGGGGTGGGGCTGAAAGTTCGAACCCTCTACTTACCTGGTTGGTTCTTCTGGCCACCAAGCCGCCATCTTGAAGCTATCTAGGCTCCCCTACGTGTCATCTCATGAGTATACAAGAGGCAAATTCCAAAGGCTTCAGGAGCTTTGTGCCAGGCACAAGGGACAAAGATCATTTTTTAAAAAAAATTATACTACAGTCTTCTCGGCAGATACCTTCCCTTGGCTTCTTGAGACTACTCCCCCACTTTTCCTTCCTCTTGTCTGGGATCTCTGCCCAGTCTCCAAGTGGGCTTTTCTTTCCTCCCGTGCCTTAAGTCCTGATTTCTTTCCATGGTTCAGTTCTCATCCCTTTTCTCAACTTAACTTTTGACCTCATCTTTTATCAAATTTGTCTATCTGTAACCATGGCCGTTTTTCTTGGATACCAGGTTCATATGGACAGTGGTTCACCGGGCATGACCACCTGGCTTTTCTATAATGCCCCGAATGACACGAAGCAGGTTTCCCCAAGCCTGCTCTCCCTCTCTATTAATTCCGTCCATCCCCTAACTCAGGGACCTGAGCATCACCTAGACCCATCTCACTCCTTCATCCCTACTGTTAGCTGTGGCCATGTTCTTTCCCTCATGTTTGTTTTCATTGCCATTGACTTGGTTCACTTTCCCACAACTTTTCCCCCCAGTTGGCAACACCAGCTTCACCTGGAACTTATTAGATTTGCACATTCTCGGGCTCCAGCCAAGATCTATTGAGCCAGAGACTCTGGTGCTGGTACCTGACAGTCTGTGTCTTACTGGGATTTCTAGGTGATTCTGGTACCAGGGAAGTAGACTACTGGTCTTGCCCAACTCTCTATGTGGCAGGTCTGGCCCCAGAATGACGACTCACTGAAATGAAGTCAGTGCTGCCCCTGGATGTTATCCTGACCTTCCCAGGCTGGGTGAGACATCACTCCCGTCTCATGACACCTTGTGTCTCCTTTGGTTGTGACCCACCTCGTCCTGTAGTGGAACTGCAAATGGTGGCCCCGGAAAGGTAGGGATTCAGCCATATTCACCGTTCTCAGTAAGCGTTCATACAGTTTTGGGTCCTGAGATGTATGTGGAAAAAGACAGACAAATGCCTTTGTCCCATGGAACCGAAATTCTAAGAGGGCAGGCAGAAAAGAAATGGTAAACAAATTTAAGATAATTTCAGATGGTGGTAAGTGCTGTAATGAAAATGAAATAAGATAATGTGATGAAAGGGGGCTGAGGGCTAGTTTAGATAGAAAGCTAAGGAACGCCTTTCTTGGAAGGCGCCATTGAGCTAAGATCTAAATGATCAGAAGCCAGCTATGGGAAAATGTGTAGGGAAAACCATCGTAGGTGGAGGGATAGCTGGAATTTGGTGAGTTTGAGAGAAGAGCGATGTGATTGGAGGGGGAGAGAGGGAGGGAGAGAGAGAGAGAGGCAGAGGCAAACTCCTAACTCCATGGTCAGAGTTTGTTGGGATTTCACTCCAAGGGCTGTGTGGAAACCCTCGGGGAGGGATGTGAGTACTGGTGTGTGTTTTGGGAAGACCACTCGGGCTGCTGTGTGTATAATATAAATCCTATGGAGACAGGAGTAGAAGCAGGGAGGCCAGTTTGGAGGCCACGTGAGTATTCCTAGTGGATACAGAAGCAACCCTGGGAACGTGTGTTTAATCACGTGGATCCTGGTGCCCACCTCCAAATCCTGGGCCCTCCACAAAAGGGGTGGCTTTGGGCAAGTGACTGAACCTCTCTGTGTCTCAATTTTACCCTCTGGAAGAGGGGATAAAGGACAGCACTTAACTCATAGGTTTGTGGGGAAGGCTCAATGAGTTAATATAGAAAAGCATGGGCAGAGCTCTATGAGTTATTATCATTATTACTGGTGGTTGTTCTCCTTGTAGCATGGAGGGAAAACAACGGGTTCAGGGTATTTCTACTGGCCGAGTTGACATGACTTGAGGATGAACTGGATCTTAAGGATGAAGGGGAGAAACGACTCCCTGGGTTTTGGCAAAAGGTTTAACACAATGGGGAGGGGCAGGTCTTGTGTGTGTGTGTGTGTGTGCGTGTGTGTGTGTGTTGAACAGGGTTCTGAGGCACCCCTAAAACATCCAAGAATAGATGCTCGGCAGGAGGTTGGATGCATGAGTCTGGAGTCTAGGGGAGAGCTCAGGGAAGCCTGGAGACACACGTGTACGAGTCGTGGCGGAGTGATGGTGTCCCCACGGGAGAGCATGCAGACGGGGAAGAGAAGGACACCCATTAGGACAGAGCGCTGGGCTCTCAATCCTCTCCTGGACAGCCAACAAGGATTCGCTGAGCCCCAAAGACAGCGGACCGAACAGCTGCCACGGAAAAGATCCCACCTGCTTCATGGCTCCTGAGCAGAGAAACGGCCCTTGCCTCTTCTTCACCATAAGGTTTTAGGACCCACCAGTGAAAGGGGACCAAGCTGAGGTGGAAAAAGCGTTTCCGAAGCTGGACTCAAACATTTCCAATGGCACCACGGTGGGGCACCGCTGTTTTTAATCCGGGAGCATGTTAACGCACCATTTCTAAGACTTTCCCGCATCAGACCCGTAACCTTTGACACGAGTCTTTTCCCCGTTATCCATGGAGGTGCGGACGGATCAGATCAGTGGTTCTCAAACTTTCTCGCCCATCGGTGTTGGCTGCGGGCTGGCTAGAGGGCAGGTGGCCGAGTCCCGCCCCACAGTTTCTGATGCGGTTGGCCAGGGTGGGACTGGAGAAATTGCTGACAGGCCCCCACGCGATGCCATCACCGCTGGGGGCGCCGAGGTCCCTGGACCACCCTTGATAACCTCTGGTCCAGATTCCGTGCTCCCTGAAAGCAGCGATGGCATCCGTCTTGTTCACCTGGTTCGGTAGGAGGCACTCAATCCGTGTTAAGTGAGGGAATTAAATGCCCCTTCTGTGGATCCCTCCGGGCTTAGGAATGGGGCGGTCAGGGTCAAAGACAGGCTGTCCCCTGATTTGCTGTTGCCCCTAAGCTCCCCAGCAGCCCCACCATCCTCATGGAAGCCTCAGAGTTTTGGGTGGCCAAGAGCCATCAAGAACGCTCTGCGTTGTTCCCCCTCGAACCATTCCCAGCCCGTAGGTCTCATCCCACACATTGATTGTCGGAAAACTTTTAACAACTTGGTTCGTGCCCTCGTCTCCGTGGGTGGAGTTTAGGCAGAATTTGAGGCGGAGGGACACCGTGACACAAGTGATTTAATGTGTAACGTCTTTCTTGGATCCATTTAGGCGGCCCCTGGGTGAAGCCAGTCCTCCCTCTCTGCTCTCCAGGGCCAGGGGAGATGGGGTGGGGACCTGGCACAGGCCTTTGGAGGGATGGAATTAGTTAAGTCTCAGTCCAGGCGGGATGAACGCTGGTGGCCACATCCCACAGAGCTCACACGTCTTCTAGTTCGAGGCCCAGCACCCAGGCCGCGCACACAGAGCCTTCTTTCTTCGTCGAGGAAGAGTGCCCCTTTCACAGCCTGCCACAGGCAAGGGAAATGGAAAATCCCGGAGCATCCCGAGCCCCTCTCAATTTCCAAGGGCACTTCGTCTCTCCCAAGTTCAGGGACAGGACAGGGCGTTTGCATGTGGGCTGGGTCCTGTGGCGAAGCAGCAAGTTCTGTAGCTGGAGGGCTGCGGGCAGCACCGGCCGTGTCTGCCCGGGAGGGGAGAGGTCCCCGCGTGCCGACCGCCCAGCCTTGACCGTGTCGTAGTCAGAAAACAGCTCCGGAGCCCCTCCTGGCCCTCCTGGGCCACAGCCCCGAGCAGAGTAGCAGAAGCGATGGCTTTTCTGAGAAGCTGCTGATCTCAACCCTGCTGGCTGTACATTCCTGGATGATGAGGGAGGGATTCCAGTGTTTACTTTGAACAATGTTTTCCTGTGTCTGAACCGACTGGGTGTTAAATTCTTCCAGATTTCTGGCTCCGTGTTGCAAGTCCAACGGGACAGAAACAGGTTTACGGCAGTTGGCAGGGCAGCAGAAGCGGGGTCGGTCTGGGCACCTTCTGCGTCTAGAATTTCCACTCGGTGGATGGAAAAACCGTCAGTGCCAGCTCTGTGGGCTCGGCGCCTGGGAGGGGGGTTTGCTGTGGTCCCAGATCGGAGCCTTGCACATTTCCCACCCGAGAGGGCAAAATTAGCTCGTCTTTTTTTTTTTTTTTTTGAAACACAGCAAGGAGTGAGAACAAGCTGAGTTTTGAAGGTCAGGCCTTGCAGTGTTTTCTCCGTTAGTATAAACCCAGAAGTTGTGCTCATAAGGAATTCATTTGGTGGGATATTGGGAAACCGGAGTGAATTCCGGTTCCTGGGGCCTGCGGTGTGAGGAGGTTTCAGGGACACGCAGGAGCTCAGGGCTGGACGGGGGACGGGAGACCCGAATCCTTACTTTTACACAGGGGGAAACGGAGGCACGGAGAGCCCCCCCCCTCCCCCAGTGACATGAGGGTTAGGATGTTGAGTTGGAAGGAACTGTCCCCGACGGAGCTGGATGGATCTCTGCAGGGGTTGGGGGACTGTGGCAACTTGGAGCTATTGCTAATCCTTTTTGCCCAGGAGGATGACCATATAACCACGTGGGGCCACGGGAGGAGGCATTCTTCATTACGTGTTCATACATCAATGGCTTTAACGATAGAGAACTTCAGGAAACCAAGTTCAAAGATAAGGGCGCTCTTGACTTGCACCGCGCACACGAGCGGTGTCTCCATTCTCACGTTCTCAGATGTGCGCGATGCAGGGGGTGTCTCCCACGGGACCCCCCCCCCCCCCAAGGACTTGCTCTCTGGAGAGTTCTCGGGGAAGCTCCAGCCTCTGGGCTGGTGCCTGTCAGCCTATTTGATTGGAGCAGCCCAAGTCCCAGGAGGGCATGGGGCGGAGGGTGGCCTGGACACTCACATCATTTAAAAAAAAAATGTTTTTTAATGTTTATATTTATTTTTGAGACAAGAGGGAGACAGAGCATGAGCAGGGGAGGGGCAGAGAGAGAGAGAGAGACTTCTGCTGTATCAAAATGGCCTCCTCAAAATTGGCTTTTAGAGGATGGCCTTAATTCTGTGGTGTTTCGTAGCCATAAATTCTTTACTGTACGTGCTCCCTTCTTCTAGCAGAAATTGCTTCTAGTAGAGATGGGAGTGGGATTGAGGCAGCGAAACCACTCCCACTGCTGGAAGGATAGGACGTTGTCTCCCATCTCCGTCTCTGGGGTTTCCTTAACATGACTGGGAAGGACCCTGTATCAGTTATCTCTTGCTGCATAACAAAGTACCCCAAGACTCAGTGGCTTAAAACAAACATCTGTTATCTCGCAGATTCCGTGGGTCAAGAGTCCGAGTGTGGCGCGGCCGTGTGCCTCCGTGTCAAGGTCTCTTCATGAGGGTGCAGTCGTGGCTGAGGCTGGGGCTGTGGTCCCTTCTGGAGGCTTAACTAGGGGGCGGGGGAGGATCCGCTTCCAAGCTCACCCACATGGCCGTTGGCAAAATTAAGTTTCTCACAGGCTGTTGAACTAGGGGCCTCGCTTCCTTGTTTGTTGCTGACCACAAGTCTTCTCCAGAGAGCGGCTCACAACATGGCGGCCGGCTTCCCTCGGAACGAATGCCTGGGAGAACAGGAGGGAGAGGGGGCATGCTCAAGATGGAAGGCACAGTTTTTGGTAAACTAGTCTCACAAGCGACGTCACACCATTTTACCGCGTTGGGAGGGAGTCGCGTTGGTGGCTTATACTCAAAGTGAGGATGTGAATACCAGGAGGTGGGATCATTGGGGGCCATCTTGGAGGCTGCCTACCGCAGGCCTTTGGGCCGGGCTGCTTTTGAGTCTGTTCAACCTGTGGGCCGTGACACCTCAGCAGTTCTGATACGCCAATGGCTGTGAGGGGCAGAGGGAAAGGAACTCTGTGGTCTCCCCTACTTCTCCTCGGGGGTGGGTCCCTTCACTGGCATAGCCTTCGGAAGACCTCTCAGGGGCAAATGATTCTAAATTTCTAAACTAGGTACACTTACCCTCCACTCTCCCATCCCGTCCCACCTTCCTTCTAAGGGAAGAGCCCAAGGCAGCCCTCTCTCTGAGGTCTTTGTCACTTCTGAGTAAAGCTCCACGACAGGGCGGCTTTCCCCAGATTTCACCTGGTGCTCACCTTGGGCGCCAATGTTAGTCTGTATTCTTGTCACCGAAATGAGCCCTGGTCACAAACCAGAGAGTGAAAGCTCTGCCATTCGTTCAGGAGTTCATGGTCTTCAACACAAAAGCAGAATGTTATAAATATCTTCATGGGTCACGGAATACTCGCGTCTCAGGTAATCGGATCGTCCTCGCGTCCTCACATGAGGCAGGATGTTTCTCCTCCTGGATATGAGGAAACTGAGGTTCAGATAGATTAAGTAACTTGCTCGAGATTGGACAGAAAGAAATGAAGCTGGGGTTTCGAACCCGTTCTCCTGACTCCAGTTCTGTGCTCCGCCCCGCGTCCCTTTTAAAGTTGTTTGTAGCCCCGAGTCCCCAGATTCTTCCCAGTAGGAATCTGGCGAGACTTCTCGGCCCTGGTTTGCTCCTTAAGTCATTCTAGATCAGGGCTGCAGTGACCTGAGAAGAGAAATAGAAGCTGGGCTGTTGGGGCCTGGAAAGTGGGGTAGGGTGGGTGAGACGTGGGCTCGGCAGTAGGGCAGCAGTTGTGTTGGGGGCGAGGGGGTCCCCTGAGCCCAACCTCTGCCCTCTCACTGCGCCAATCTCTTCCCCGATCTTCAAGTTATTGCCCCATTTTTGATGAGACACATTTGGCCCGTGTCTCCAGCCGGAAAGCCAGACCACCTTGTTTTGGCATTTGTGAGAGCTGTCACAGTCCTGCATTCGTGATGATGATAACGATCCGCCCCCCCTCCCCCCGCCACCAGCGGGTTCTTACCACGTGCCTGGGAAGCATCTTCCCACGATGCTTCGTGGGAATTATCGCATGACCAGCATCCTCGGGGCCATCCAAGGACAAGTTCTTGCTATTGCCTCAATTTTATAGATGGGCGCACAGGGATCAGGAAGTGAACCTGTCTTATTTCTGGTCACACAGCCAAGGAGCAGCCGGCCTGTCCTGAGCTCGTGTTCGTTGTTCCACGCCGTGCTCTGCTGCAAACAATTGTCCGACACGCAGCCTCGCCTTTTTTGAGAGCTTTGGCCGATTCTCTCATCAGCTGCCCTCTTGAGATGTTGAAACACACAATGAGATCACAGGAACACAGCAAGAACAGCCAGGAGAGAGTTGGTTTTCCTGCAGGGATTGCACGAGGGTGCCTCTCGAAGGCCAGGCCTTCGCCGGGCAGAGGACGTCCACGCAATGCCCTCCATGAGGGGCCTGTTCCCGGAGTTTCAAAGCATTCGATGCCGCCCTCCCGCGTGCCAAGGCCTCGTTGTTTCATTGGGCCTCTGACTCCACAAAAACTCCCTTTGTCAGAACTTCAAAATTTCCTGGCATGTTCCCCACACATATTTTCGATGTGGATGGCTGTGATGTTTCACTATGCATTTACTTGTGTCTATTTGTGCCTAGAAAGATTCCTTTGAAGCTAGCAGCTAAATATTTCTCCCCGATTTCTTTTTTCTTTAGGTTTATTTATTTTTGAGAGAGAGAGAGAGAGAGCGAGCGTGCTCACGCACAAGTGGGGGAAAGGCAGAGAGGGCAGGGGACCCAGGACCCGAAGCAGGCTCCAGGCTCTGTGCTGCGATGTGGGGCTCGAACCCATGAACGGTGAGATCATGACCTGACCTGAAGTCGGATGCTTCACCGACCGAGCCACCCAGGCGCCCCTATCTTTCTCCCCAATTTCAAGAGGCCCCCCCCACCCCGCCGCCCCCCGCTTCCTCCTTGACCTCTGGGAGGTTGGCAATTGCTATTTTCTCTTTCAGCTGGAGGGAACAGTATTCTATATATTCAGTTGTCTGCTTCCCCGCCCCCCCCAAACTATCCATGTTAGTTACACTATCTTATGTTTTACAAGTTGACTTCTCTCATTCCTTCCCCCCAACCCCTCCAGAAACCTAGTTAAATGAACTGCACCAGGGACTTGTAAGAGCTTCCAGATGGGAGAAGGGAGGACCAGAAGAGATCAGAACAAGGTAAGCAGGTGTGGCCTTAGGTCTTGACCGTGGTCTGTCCTCAAAGTAGGCGACGTGAGGGCCAGGAGTTGCTTGGAAGTCAAAGATCTTCCTTCGGAGCTTTAAGAAACACAATTTAGGAAGGGAGAGAGAGCGGTACCAGCTCGGTAGCATGCAGCGGGGATACGTGACCCTGACTGGTGAGGCGTGTGTGAGCCCACGCGCAGGGCTGGCCACCCGCCAAGAGAAGAGTCCCCGGAGCAGCCGTGGAAGGAGAGATAAAGGGACCTGTGGGGGGGGAGGGGCGCGCATCTAATTTGTGATCATTGTGAGGGAGGAAAACGTCTCACATCTAGCAACTACGGATGGAAGATCCCCCAGGTGTGGCGTCCGATGTAGGTGACACCTGGCCGTGTCTGGGGGGCGGGAAGCAGCGGGGACAGGACACAAGCTGTGCCGGAAAGGGATACACAGGCAGGTTGGCAGGGAAAGCAGACTCGGGCCTGAGCTGGAATTCAGTGCATTGAGGCCCCGTGGACTTTTCCTGCTAGATAAGGTTTCACTTAGCCTTTGCGAGAAGCCCGAATCCTGGAGGTCACGGCTGCAAGGGATCCCATTGTTCTTTCTGGGCACTTCACGCGAAGTGTCTCATTTAACCTTCGTCAGAATCCTACAAGGGAGGCGAGTCATCCCCATTTTACAGATGGGAAAGACTTCAGGCTCAGAGAGAGAGGGGAAGTGATTTGCCCGCACTTAAAAGCAGTGAGGGATGGTGCCAGGAATTGAACCCAGCTCTCGCCAGGAGCCGTTATCTGTGTGTCGTATTTATTAGGGTGATGCCCCGCTTTCCCCGATGAATCTTATTTTTTTCCCCCAAGGTTTTTATTTATTTTGACAGAGACAGAGGGGGTGCAAGCAGGGGGAGGGCAGAGAGAGAGGGAGAATCCCAAGCAGGCCCCGCGCTGTCAGCACAGAGATTGGTTGAGATTTTCGAACTGGGCAGTGTGGTGCAGGGTGATGGCTTTCTCTGAGATGGAAAAGACCAGAGAGGAAGACTTCCGGGGGTAAGGTGGAGAGCTCTGTTTGGACCCTGAAAAGTTTGAGGTCTTATTAAGATATGCAAATGATGACAAAGATGGCCGCTGGATATATAAGTTTGGTCTTTGGGGATTGGCCACAAGATTTGGCAAACAGATGAGCTTTGAGGCAACAGAACTCAGCGAAGCCATCTTGGGGACATGCAGGGATTAAAAAAAAAAAAAAAGAAGGGAGCCCAGAAATCATCTGTGTGGGGACTGAAAAGGAGCGATGGCACCACGGGTCTGAGTGGCGTTAAGTCTGTTTGGAAGCCAAGTTGGAAGATGTTTCAGGAACACGAGGGGGGTCACCTGTTACCCATGACCACTTTTGGAAGGTAATGAGGGAGAAGCTTGGGCTGCAGGGGAGAGGTGTTTTGTTGACAAGAGTCAAAAGGGAAGTGGGAGGGAAGGCAGCACGTATGTGTCATTCATGAGATGTTCAGAAACCACTGTTGACGATAAGGGTGACGGTACAAAGGGAAACCAGGGTTCCAGAAACTGAGGCCGTCGGTGGCTGAGGACAGAGGCTGGCAGCAACCAGGTGGGAAGGGGGTATGGTCTGATAGGATGAGCTTCAAAGGGGAGGGAGGAACATGGTCTGAGAATGGCGGATTAAGGCGGATGAACACCCACCTCCGGGTCCAGAAACCTGCGGGTCACGAGGGGAGAAACAGCCCTCCATTGAGAGGAGAGAGGGTCTATCCTTTGGTGGTGATTTGACAAAGCATTCTTGGCAGGAAGTCCCAGGGATGTATAGGGGTGGGGGCTTCTCCAAATTTCGGGTTCTGATCCTCAGCTTTTCGGGTTTTGAACACAATTTTATCCATTTCCTCAAGGCTCCAAATAAATCCCACACCTTTTGCTCCCTGGCAGTTCTCTTCCCGTAATGTGGTGGATGCCATTTGTAATAGGGTCATTTTTTTCCTTCTTCTAAGAGCACAGGGGAAGGGTAGGGTCTCTCCTTGGGAGGAGTTAGGAAAGGCTTCTCTGAATGGTTGAGCTGTGCTCTGGGTTTTGGGGGACATGCAGCCCATTAGAAGTGGGAAGTGAGGAGAAGGACTCAGGACATGCCCATGAGAAGGACCCACGCTCAGGGCTCGAGTGCGCAGGGGGACAGTCATGGTGACAAGAGCCCAGATTGGAAGGCGTTTCTGGGACTAGATTGGGGGGGGGGGGTGCATTTTGACTCTAGGAAATAGGTAGCAAATACGTTCTGAACAGAAGCGTGACCTTCCCGAGACCGGGACCTTCTCGGTTTTTCTCTGATTAGAATGTCATGCCTGGCGTAGTGCTCGAACAAGCACTCAGTAAATATTTGTTGAATGGATGAATGGATATATTGATCAATGATGCCTCTTGCAGCCGCCGAATGGAGGATGAGCCGAAGGGAAAGAGAATAGAGGTAGCAGGACGTATTTGGAGAACAGAGCCTGAATTTGGGGTGTGAGAGGGAAGGAGGAGTTGAGTTTCTACTTTGAGGGCACGCGATTTGACAGCTTCTTGATGGCTCAGGGACCTTATCGAGAGCATGTACGGTTTCTGCTGGGAGTGATAATGCCCGGGATGGCCTCGTTACAGCCGGGGGCTGGAGTGGGGAGTTGGAACCGGTGACCCCTTCACTAAATGGCTCATGCCCATTGTGCTTTTCTAGAAAACCGGTTGGCTTTTTGAGGTTCTTTGGTTCCTTCAGCTGTCACCCAGGGTCCTGACAATTGGCTGGAGTAGTTTGTCCCTCCTCGTTTGGAGGTGGGGTGACATTCGTTGAGAGGCTTTCACTTGAGTCCTACGCCTTGAACTCTAGGCCCCGTACCTTGAAAGTTTAGAGCACTTGTCATTGATCTCATTGCTCTCTCCTTGCTAGCATACGTAGTCTTTTTTAATTTAAAAAAATGTTTATTTATTTGGAGAGAGGGAGAGAGCGAAAACACATGCCTGCGAGTGGGGGAGGAGCAGGGAGAGAAGGAGAGGGAGAATCCCCAGCCGGTTCCTTGCTGTCAGTGCAGAGCCCAATGCGGGGCTTGACCCCTCAAATTGTGAGATCACGACCTGAGCCTAAATCAAGAACTGGGCCCTCAACCGACTGAGCCACCCAGGCGCCCCAGATTCTGATGGATTGTTAGGCGGCCTCTAACATAACTATGAGGAATCTCTAAGAACATGAGAAAATACAATCGGATGTTTGGGCAAAAATGATGGGTTCAGAAGGATACGGACATTTTGCGGCCACAATCACATAAGCCAGGAAGGAGAGCACGAAGATAAATGTTGTGTGATGGTGATGGGATTATGAGGTTCAAAAAAGAACCCTTTCCAAACTTTCTATAATGCGGATACGCAATTTCTGTTACGAGACCACATGGGAATAAATACAGCAAAATGCCACCAGCCGTCATCGACATGACTCATGCCTAGAATTGCTTTTCTAGGAAGGCTGATGATTTTTGTTCTGGTTCCTCCCCACAATCTGCTAGCGCAGGAGGGGGCTGGCCACGGTGCGGGAAGGAATTTGGGACTCTGCTAATCGGATAGAGCTGTCTTGGCCCGGCGGCGGAATTAACCTCCTTCACCCCACCGGCCACAGCTCCCCCCAGACGTTTGAGAGCTTTGCTTTCATCGTGGTCGGGAGTTCTCTGTGACCCAAGAGTTGGGTGCGGGTTGGATGGATTTGTTTACCTTCTGGTGGGAACGGGGATAACTGTGTCCTCCTGAGGACACGCGGGCGATAGGCTGACAGAACAACTGAATCCCACGGAAGGCAGCTACCTTCGTGCTTTGCTTTGAGGCCACGCCTCAAATACAAGTCCCCTTCTTCAAGACAAACGCCGGCCTGGATTCCTAGTGCGTTGAGCATTTTAAAAGGGGGTGGCCTGGCCCATTGATTGAGGCCAGTCCTGGGAAATCCCTGCCTGTTTCCACTATGAGTTCGCTGGGTTCACAATGACCCCATTGTTCCGGGGAAGCGGGACTTCCTTCTTCTGATTGATTGAACATTGTGGGGCCACACATTGTCATAGTCCCGCTGCTCGCGAGCCGGCGGTCTGGCAGAGAGAGGGTCTCCGAGCACAAAATGCTGAGAGCCTTCCTTATCTGGTTTCCTGAATGTGAAGTTATAAGACTGTTTCTCGCTGCCTGTTTTTCCACATCTCTCCCACCTGTCTAGCCTATCCATTTACAAGTGTCCCCCAAACGTCCAGGGAAGGGAAAGGTTGAAAAGCTCTCTCCTCTGATGTTGCCTGTTTGGTTTGTTCTGGAAGTTTCGTTTTGAAATTTGGAACTTGATCTCCAGACAATAGGATCCCACGTGCTTTGTGCCTAATGGGCCTTCATGTGACATCATCTTAAAAGGGAATTTTAATATTTATGGTTGGCTATTCCTTGGGTAAATATGAAATTCAAATCCGTAGTTCCAGCGGAACGACGTCACAACGCCCAACGCCCAACGCTTCTTTCGGTAGTGAATTTGTAAAGCGGTCGTTTAGCCAGCTCAACACTGTAGTTCGTATGCAGAAGACGTACCGTTTGGAAACAGGCTTTAAGATTTGCATACTGGGGGCACCTGGGTGGCTCAGTCGGTTAAGCGCCCGACTCTGGCTGAGGACGTGATCTCACGGTTTGTGGGTTCGAGCCCCGCGTCGGGCTCTGTGCTGATGGCTCAGAGCCCGGAGCCTACTTCTCATTCTGTGTCTCCCTCTCTATCGGCCCCTTCCCGGCTCACGCTGTCTCTCAAAAACAAATAAATGTAAAAAAAAAAAAAAAAGATTTGACTACTGGAAGAAGAATGTGGGCCCTGATCACATCAATCAACATTTGAAAACACTGGAGGCTGGCATTTGAACCATGCCCATGATTTCCCTTGTCTTTCAAGACTCACCATAAACCTCTTCTCTTCTTGAATCTTGTTCCTTGAACTCCCTCCCCACCCGGCTGAGTTAGGAAGCTTGTGCTCTGTCTACTTCAAGGGGCCGTGAGTTCCTTGAACCAAGGCTGTGCCTTGTTCTGTTTTGTGTCTCCAGTACCCAGCACAATACTCGGTACACGGAGCTGCTCAGTAATCATCTGCAGAGCGGCTGCTGTGCCTTGAGTTGGCCTGTGTACAGGGAACTTCTCTGCTTTATTTTTCTTGACATAAAGACAACGTGGATTATTCTTGTTTGATTCGTTATTGGCCTTGGCAGAAAACAAATCTGCCTTGCGAGCCTTTGACATTGAGAAGGGTGGATCCCAAAGCAAGAGGTGAATGTGGAGAATCGGCCAGATGTTTGGGGTAAGCACAGAACTAACTCACAGGCATTACAAGTCTCGTGTTTGGAACTCAATGTTGAAGGCATGTGTGAGTGAATGAATGGATAGTCTATGGCCGTAGGTACTTGAACTTTGTTGCCACTCTGCGTCTCTCAAGGCACACACGTGACTATAGGTAGCGTACAGAAGCGTTTTCGAGAAGCAGTGTACCCCCTCCCACCCACCATAAACGATGAATCAGGAATGCCAGGTCTGTGTTAGAAGATGGGCATTTCTTTTCTTTTCTTTTCTTTTCTTTTCTTCTTTTTTTTAATTTTTAAAAAATGTTTATTTATTTTTGAAGGAGAGAGAGAGAGAGAGAGAGAGAGTGTGAGCAGGGGAGGGGCAGAGAAAGAGAGGGAGAGAGAGAATCCGAAGCAGGCGCCAGGCTCGGGGCCGTCGGCACAGAGCCCAACACGGGGCTCGAACTCACGGACCGCGAGATCACAACCTGAGCCGAAGTCGGACATAGCTAACAACTATGCCATCCACTGTGTGCAACTTAATAGGGTATAGTAATAGGCTCACTTCCCCTCTCTTTAGAGTGGAGTGTGTGTGTTTGGGGAGGGGCAGGGATGGGGGGGGGGAAGGCGGCCAGCATATCGTTGCATAAGGAGATGGGGAGACCAGCTTGCTTCTCCCCACCCTCGCTCTCCTCTGGCTTAACGGTTCTGGGATTCCCCACACTCCCGGCCTCAGTGTTTCTAAAGACACATCAAACCCGTATGTTGTAGGTGCCCCCCTGGAGCCCATCAGGGAGAGGTGAGGCTATGGCAAGAGTTCCCGTAGCGTCCACAGGGAGGCAGGGTAGAGAGGTGGAGAGAGTCATGATGAGGCAGGGCTCCTGGGAAGCTCGTTGGGTGTGCACCGTATTTCCCTGGAACACAGGGGGTCAGAGCATGCACTTGGCCTATAAGGTGGGGGGGGTGGTGTTCTATGTGTCTCCCGGGAGGGCCACTTGGGACGGACATCAGTGCGTCAGCCACGCACTGCACCGGGAACATTTCTGCTGATCTTAGAGGTAAACCTTCCAAGATGCTAACAGCCTAAGTGGCAGCTTCCTCTTCAGCCAAAAGAAATGAAGAGTAGCCAGAAGGCAGAAGAGGAAACAGAGGGCAGGGGTGGATAGGCAAGGTCGAGGGGGATAACGCGCAGAGGTGAAACAAAACTCTGCATCCGCTTCCCGTTTGGGAAATTGTTCTCCTTCTGGGGCCAGACCAGACTCTGGGGTGTGGGAAGACAAGACGCCTGCAGACTGGAGCAGGGGAGAGAGGAAAGGGGCTGAACAAAGGAAAATAGGGCTAGTTCCCAACGGAGCGCAAGGCTCTCCCGTTGGCCTGTTCCTCTCCGTATGGACGCTTTTGGGGGACCAAGCCTCTGAGGCCGATTTCAGAGGAAGTGAGTCATTGAAGACCCGGCTATCCCTTGAGCAAGTTCACCCTTCCATTCTCTTATGTTATCACCGTCTATGGTGCTCCGGGTTCCAAAAGAAGGCTGGGGAAGGACGTTGCTTTGGAATCCACACCCATGTTCTCCTGGTAACTAGTTCCAGGACATGCTCTACCCAATGGATGGATGGATCCTCCCCTGGTCAGATGAGGTTAGGGGGTACTGCCTAACAATTCCCCCTTTTGGAGGGTGACAGAGCGAGGCAACATATTGAGAGGCTCTGAGAAGTGCTGTACTAAAGGCATTTGTTTAACAGCTTATTTTCCAAACTTCCCTGGCCGAGGGCAGGCTTGCTGTATTTATATTGCATAACAACATAGACCATGTGAATGGTGTCCCCTGGATTAAATAATCTATGTGGGTTTACAGGGTGACCCTTGGCATGGACCTCCCCTGTCCCCTTTTTAAAAGAAAAAAAAAAATTTTAATGTTTATTTCTGAGAAAGAGAAAGACAGAGCGAGAGCAGGGGAGGGGCAGAGAGAGAGGGAGACACAGAATCCGAAGCAGGCTCCAGGCTCCGAGCTGTCAGCACAGAGCCTGACGCGGGCCTTGAACTCACAGACCGTGAGATCAGGACTGGAGCTGAGGTCGGACGCTCAACCGACTGAGCCACCCAGGAGCCCCGTTTCCCCCCTCTTTTAAGTAAGTAACATCAGTTAACATCTTGAGAGATTCTTGCTTTCTGTGGGACACGGTTTAGGAAACACTGGATTACGATAATGTTTTGATCAGCGGGAGTGTGCGAATGGCTTCGCCTCCACAGCATTAGCGGGCTAGAAAGTCTGAGCGGAGTTGACTGGTATCAATGCGCGTATCTCTCAGTCCTGCCTGGAATCCACAAAATCCCTTTGGAAGATGGTTTCCTGAGATAAGGATGCGGCTTGTGGCCGCAGACAGAGGGTGAGATTAGCTTTGCGTGAGATTACCACCCGCAGCCACGGTTTTCTTAGCTCAGTACTTTAAGGCTCTGGCTGTCCTTTGATCGAAGTAAATTCTCATATTGGCAGGTGGTAATGGAAATGTAGTAGGGTCCTTTTAAATGTTTAAAGGCCACTGACATTCGGTACTATATATATATGGATCCATATCTATTCATGAATGCATCAATGAAAATATGTCTTAAAACAACGAAAGGGCTGAATGATGCCCCTGATCTGTTTCCTAATAAGGCTAAGTTTCCTAAGTGGCTAATACCCTCTAAATCTTCAGTGTTTTTTTGACTTGGTCTCTAAAAATGGTGGTTCCCAAACCTTGCAGTACATTAGAACCAAGCTTTCGAATTCTCATGGTTGTATTGCGTCTCATTCCGACTAAATCACAATGCTGCCAGGCATAGGACTTTTTTTTTTTTTAATGTTTATTTCTCTTTGAGAGAGAAAGACAGAGCCTGAGTGGGGAAGGGGCAGAGAGAGAGAGAGAGAGGGAGGCACAGAATCTGAAACCGCCTCCAGGCTCTGAGCTGTCAGCAGAGAGAGCCTGACGCGGGGCTCGAACTCGGAAACGGCGAGATTGTGACCTGAGCTGAAGTTGGTCGCCCAACCGACTGAGCCACCCAGGTGCCTCCTGGCATATGAATTTGTAAAAGATCCCCGGTAATTCCGACGTGCAGCAAAGGTGGCGGACTGATGACTTGGAAACCCTTTAAGCTGCAGACAGCTTATTATAACATCCATACCTCCGTAAGAGAAATAAGACAGGAATTCACATTCATCTCCTAAGTTGAGATAATGGAG
Source organism: Panthera uncia (assembly GCF_023721935.1). NCBI lineage: Eukaryota > Metazoa > Chordata > Mammalia > Carnivora > Felidae > Panthera > Panthera uncia. The sequence continues at coordinate 10,198 of NW_026059855.1, read as the reverse complement.
GTCCTAAGACCATGTCAAGGAACGTGACCAAGGTCACAGATTTGTGTCTGATTCCAGGCAAGTGTCTGGAGGCCCTTCAGGCAAGGCTGGCCGAGGCCAGCATATCAGGCAAGATTCTGGAAATGGTAGGACAAGAGATTGGGTTCGGGTGGGAGGAGATGGGCTTGGAAACCCAGTGGACTGAACACAGGCCTTTGTGCCTAGAGGAGAAACAAGAAAAGCACTTCAATGTTATGCCTCCTGCCCCTCCCATCAATGCTGTTTCTGTCTGTAGCCTGCTGGTTTGCATTTCGTTTATAGGGAGACAAAATGGAACCTTTGTGCCGGAGTCGAAGGAGATTGTAAAAGCCCACAGCTTGTCTTCAGACTTAATGTCAACTATGTGTGTCTTTTATTTTCAGACAAACAAGTCCTCACCATGAGTTCTGAGGCTGTCTCAAACACTCCCTGCCTTGGGCTTGTAGCGTCCTGGTTCTTGCATCAACAAGTATGACAAAAACCCACCATTCTGGAGAACCTGTGTGTCAGCCACGGTGGGCTGCCCTTGGGGTCCGGTGACATAGGGCGGGAGGCCTTGAGCAAGGTGTTGGGGGAAACGAATGCACGCTGGTGTCGACACGAGCGATTCCCTGGGAACCGAGCTTCTTTGAGGCCTCGGGGGTTTCTTCACTAGAAACACAGAACCGAGGATGGAAGGCATTCTCTGCAAGTGCCCGGATATCGCGAACTCACGACATCTCCCTAATGTTTCCCAAACGTGTCCCATTTCTCAAAACGTTTCAATCTGGCACGATTGATTAACCCTAGCGTACGTATGGGGCGGGGTACAAACACATTTCAAACAGTTCTGTAGACAAGGGGATAAGTCAAGAAATCTCTTTCCTTGGAGGGGAACAGGCATGGGCCGGGTGATCGCTGGGGCAACACCCTCTACATTACTGGGGACTTGGGATGGGTGACCCACAGTTCTGAGATCCATGGTGGGTCTTAGAAGGACAGATGAGTTGCTCCAACTCTCTTGTTTTTTGTCGTTTATTATTACACAAAGCCGTAGGTTAGAGGTCTATGTGAACGAGTTGTTTCTTCTGTGACCTCAGAAAAACGATACTGTGAATTCTCCTAACAATGTGTCATCATGGGGATGCCTGGGTGGCTCAGTCGTTTGAGTCCGACTCTTGATTTCGGCTCAGGTCATGATCTCATGGTTGTGAGATCGAGCGCTGTGTCAGGCTCTGCACGGACAGCATGGACCCTGCTTGGGATTCTCTGTCTCTCTCTCTCTCTTCCCCTCCCCCCACCCCCTCAATAAATAAATAAATAAATAAATGTGTACAGATGCATATACGATTAAATGTCACTTATTCTTAGGTAGTTTTCACTTTTCTTGTTGCTATGGGGAATATAGTTTCATATTTTGAGCTTTGTATATGAAGGGAAGCGATTTTTAATTTCTGTCATAAAAAATACTTTATTCTCTTGGTTTTTAAAAAGTTGTATCATCTACAAACGATGATAACTGTCTTTTCTCACAGGTAGGCATGCTTCTAATTTCTTTTTCAGGCGTTAGGCTAACAGCTACCACTTTTATTTATTTATTACATTTTTTAAAATTTATTTTTGAGAGACAGAACACAAGTCGGGGAGAGGCAGAGAGAGAGAGGGAGACACAAAATCCAAAGCAGGCTCCAGGCTGTCCTCACAGAGCCCGACGCGGGGCTCGAACTCCCGAACCGCGAGATCAGGACCTGAGCCAAAGTCGGACGCTTCACCGACTGAGCCACTCGGGCACCCCAATAGCTACGACTTCTAGAACAATGTTAAACAAAAGCGACACATGGGACAACACAAGAATGCCCTGTACTGTGAAATGTGGTATTGGCTATTGGGCAGATTTTTGACAATCGTATCGAGAAAACATTGCTCTTGTAGTAAGAGTATTTTTAAACATCAGTAGTGGCTATTGAAAGGACGTGGCTTTTAAAACACATTAATGGGGGCACCTGGGTGGCTCAGTGGGTTGAGCATCCGACTCTTGATTTTGGTCATGATCTCAGTTTGTGAGACTGAGCCCTGAGTCGAACTCTGCACTGACCGCAGGGCACCTGCTTGGGATTCTCTCCCTCCCTCTCTCTCTCTGCCCCTCCTCTGCCCTCTCCCTCTCTCTCAAAATAAGTAAGACAAACTTAAAGAATGTGTTGTCATGAAAGATCGCCACTAAGACAGAACAGTGGGGCCTCTGTAAAGCCTGGATCTGAGCCGATTTGACAGAAAGTAGCTTTTTTTTTTTTTTTTTTTTTAGAGTGTGAATAAATGTCTAGAATGCGATCCTTTGTTAGGTGTGTAATAATAAAATGCTGACATTGGGAATAACTTACTTTAGAACTATAGTGGGATTTAAGGTTGCCCCCATCAATAACGCATTTACTTGCATACCACAATGGTTCCTTGGCTAGGAGAATAAAGGGGGTGGAAAACCTGGAGATTTGCTTCTCTCGGGGGAGCGTTTCACACACAGCAGGGCAGCCCCTACAGATGTTGCAGCTGAAAGAAAGATATAGAACCATTTGTCCGTCTAAAGCAGCTCTACTCAGTGTGTGGCCCTCAGACCAGCACTGTCCCCTGGGATCTTCTTGGCAAATGCAAATTCTCGGGTCCCCAAAGCAGACCTACTGAACCAGAATCATAGGGTGCCCACCCCCCCCGCACCCGATGCTGTGTTTTAACAATCTCTCCCGGCAGTGTCAGCCTTCACTGAGGTTTGAGAAGCCCTGCTCTAGGCTGATGGTTCCCATAGTGTGGTCGCCTGACCGCTGGCACGAGCATCACCCGAAAGCTTGTTCAAAAGCCTCTGAGACTTTTCCCACAGCAGAAATGCTCCATGGCGTTCCAGACGTTCAAGTTCAGATGTTCAAGGACCCCAGAGGTGCACAGCCCTGAGTGTACCAAATAACGAATTCTTGGATAAAAATTCTCCGATGCGCGTGTTTCCAGTCTTAGCACTAACTAGAAGGGAACTACCAAGCTCTCCCGGACCTGTTTCCTGTCACTAGGTGGTTAACGATAAAACCTTACAAACCGTCCGCATCTCCCACCCCGCCTCTGGTTTAGGACGCTGGTTGTCGAATCTGGAGCTCCGGTGGGGAGTGCTCAACACTGCGTTCTTTTCTTTTAAAAAAAAAATGTTAACGTTTACTTTGGAGAGAGCGACAGACTGTGAGCGGAGGAGGGGCAGAGGGAGGGGGAGACACGGAATCCGAAGCAGGCTCTGGGCTCCGAGCTGTCAGCACAGAGCCCGACGCGGGGCTCGAACTCACGAATCGTGAGATGGTGGCCTGAGCCGAAGTCGGACGCTCCACCGACTGAGCCACCCAGGTGCCCCTCAACACTTGTGTCCCAACCAGCCCTTCATACAGAGGCAGCCGTCCTCCAGTTCGAGAACCACTAGACCACAGGTCCCATCAAACTACCCGCACGCGTGGCCTCATAGAGCACTGAGACTTCTCTATTTCAGCCTGTACTTGGGGCACCTGCGTCTTGACTCTGGGCTGTAGCCCATGTCTGCCCCTCCCTCTCCTCGGTGCTGGCTGAGAAGCATAGCCAGGAGGTGGAAATTCGGCCCAGTAACAGCACAATGGGACTCTGGTAGCAAAGATGATGTCTACTGGGACTTCCCGAGCTGAGCTCCCCTGCCCTCTCCCCCGCTCCACGGGAGACCTGTCCTCTTCTTGAAGATCGCCCTGTGGTAACCCTGGCTAACAAGTGTGTTTTCCCAAAGGTATCTGGGCCTTGAATGTGAAGAAGAACTCTTTAATGATGGAGGTGATTGAAGCAAGAAAGGCGAAGAGACACAAAGGTAGGGCTTGGGGCTTAGCAATGGGAGCTCCTGCTGCAGGGCTGGTCGAAGCTTCCAGACCTGGGGAGGGAAGGCAAAGGGGTGGGGCTCCGGGTGGCGGCTCCTGTTATACGCGTAGAAGAGTATAGCCGCGGAGGACTGTGGTTCATCATGACCTTCGCCTCTGCCAGATACAAGCAAACGCCTCGGCCCGCAAGCTCGTTGCATTCTTTAATAAAAATATTTTATTTTGAAGCAATCTCCGTACCCCCACACGGAGTGCAAACTCATGACCTCGAGCCCAAGGGTAGCCTGCTCTACTGACTGAGCCAGCCAGGTGGCCCGAGACCTTTGCATTTTGCGTTTGCTTTGAGGGCACAGAAATGAGCCGTCGAGTCTATACTTGGAAGCTTGGGTGTGCGTGTTTTGTTTTGTTTTTGTTTTGTTTTGTTTTTGGCGAAAGGTGATTTTGCATATCTTGCCTTCCTTGGGCTGAATAATACACAGTTCTTGCAGGGGAATGAAACCTTCCACAATCCGTTCTTTATTGACAGAGCTGCTCCTAAACGAGCTCCAGCTCAGGAAACGTCCGCCAGGCAGCCTGGGAATAACTGTCGAATCTGCATTTTCTCTGGTTATCCCCACGGCTAGTGTTTGATTTTTGTTTTTTTGTTTTTTTTTTCACTGAATTTAGGTTGGACACAGCGAGACCAACCTTTTAACTTCCTTGCCTTCCCCAACCCCCAAAGGAACGGGCTGTTTGGTACACTAATGAACAGACTTTCTAGTAAAGCCTCCCTAACCCCAAATGCTCAGAACCTCTGGCCAGCGAAAAGCTTGAGGATTTTTGATCCCCTTAGATTTGAGTTCAACGCCCCCCATTTGCCAGTTGTGCAAGCTAATCCGCTTCAGTAAAAGCTTTACATAACCTATTTCTTGTAACCCGCAAGAAGGCTCTATGAGATCAAATCTTGCTCTGCCCACGATTTGACCCAGGAGGCAGCTACGGTTTAGAAGGGCTACCGGGCTTGCTCGAGGTTCGCGGTGATCTCGCAGGTAGAGAAGGAGTTTGGACTCAACCGGTCTAATTGCAGAGCCCGTGTGTCTCAGGGCTGAACTATCGCGCGAACCCGTTCCAAGCCCTTCAAACGTATCGTTAGCTAATCCTTACAATTGCCTTCCGGTAACCAATTTTATCGGTGAAAAAAACATTAGACGGTCAGAGCGCGCACAATTTGACGTTCTGCGAAGGTCTGAGGCTGAGCCTGCCAGCCTCCCAAGGTCCCCGCCTTTTACCACCACGCTGTTCTTCAGCTGGTAGACACTCTGGAATGTCACTCTGTCTCCCATCTTTGGATTCGCTCTTATCCCCGCTGAATACAAAGGGTGTAAGGGCCGTTAGGCATGATGGGGGAAACGTTCAAAACGTGGTTCCAAGACCCTCCGATTCGTTGAAGAACTGGTCTGTGGTACCCGAGTGCCTCTAAATCACCCGTGTTTCCCTTTGCTGGTAGAACTCACAGAGAACATCGGGCTTCCCCTGAGTCTGCTTGAAAAGCACAGCCCGTGGCCAGCCTATGTCACCTACACGTCCCCGATGGTGGAAAAACTCATTGAGAAAAGCAAAGCCAGGGACCTGGGTTCTATGCAAGCACTTGAAGAAAGCCAGCGGGCCTCAAGGCAGAGCCAACCTTCCGGCATCGCGCAGCTGAAAAGGAGAAAGTCATCTAAGTCCTCCGGAGACACGCTGTCCAAGGACAGGAGGTCAGAGACCATGTTATCGGTATGGAGCACGCGTTCGGTGACGAGCCTGGGGCCCGCCGTCATGCCCGAACCGATACGCTTTCATACGGAGTCCAGAGAAAACCCCACTGCAAACTATAACAAGATCATCTTCTCTCGAAAACCTATGATGAAGATCTTTCCATACAGCTCACTTCTAGCCAACAAGGAGACACATTCGAATATTTAGCAGGGAATCCCTGCAACCACCCACCCCCCCTCCCTTCCCAAGACGGTGCAGCAACGAAGCTCCATTTGTCACCAGTTTTGCTACGTCCTCTGAATGTGAACTTGCCCCTGCTTGTGCAGAGGTTGGCCGGAGACAAACCAGATCAGAATGTGGGCTGTGGGTGGGGGGTGGGGGGTGGGGGAACCCTCTCCAGCGTCACCATCTGGTAGGGATGGGAAGTGCCATGTTCTAGTTCCTGCCGTAGATGCTTTAGAACCTAACTGAGGGTGAATCCGTCCTGGTCTAGGCAGGAGACCGAAATCACCCCGGTTGTGATGCCAGCGATAATGTAATGTAGAGAATTACTAACCAGGTGGCTGGAAAAGGCAGGGGGGAGGCCACACAGATATTAGGGGCGGTAGCACCTGTAGGAAGCAGTTTTCACAAGGCTGCACGAGGGAAGATATCGGACTTGTTAAAGTTAGGCACTCGGAGAAGGGGTGTGCGGGCTGGATCTCAGATTTCTGAGATGCGGGGGACAGGGGTGCTCCTCAGCAGGTTCTCGGGGTCTCTGAGCTCGGAGAAAAGTTCCTGCGGGGCCGGTACCTCTGAATCTGAGGAGGAGAAGGTCTCTGGCTGAGGCGGGCTCCGTGGTTGCTGAGAAAACCAAAACGCTGGAGTCCAATGCTTCTGGAAAGGATTGACCCTGCCTGAGTGAACAACAAGCACTGCGAGTGGGAACAGGGACAGGAAGCCAATAGAGGTAAACGGGAAGAAGACCTGGAGAGAGCTTCTCCCTCCTTTTCCAGCTTCGTGCCCCCTCTCCCCAGTCCCCCCGATGGGCAGAACCTATCAGAGAAGAGAGCAGGCGTGCGGTCTGCAGAATCCCAACCCCAGCCTCTCCCAGCAAAGTATAAAAGGACAGACTTGAGGCCAAGAGAATGTTAGCTTCAAAACTAACATGGCGGGGTTCTGAGTGATTCCACCTTGCTGCACCTGGCCCCCGAACTTGGCATTGGGATTGTTTTCCTTGGAGGGTTTACAAAGTGGCCGTGGGGACGTGAGTGTCCCCTGTTGAACCATGGAGGAGTTTTCTCTCCCGTATTTCTCCAAGGCTTGCCTTGTGGAGTCGAGCTGGCAGGGGAGAAATTCCTGGCCGGACCTTCAGCTGTCATTTGTCAGACCACACTTAAAATTGGTCCCTCCCCACCCCCCGTGCTTTGAGCAGTTCCCAAGAGGCTCCAGGGCAACTGATGTTAAACTGAGTCTCGAAGCAGTCAGGCCTTGTCTTTAGATTCAAGGGGGATCTTGTCAAGAGAGGGAGACCTAGCTGATCTTACCTTTGGGGTTTGTCTGTTAAGCATGGCTCCACTGATCGCTCGTCTCTTCTTTGACCTCTATAGTCACATCTGTGAAGCAATGAACACCCACCTCGCTTCCCTCAGCAGAGGCGTAGAGGATGTGATGTGCAAGTCGCTATGAGGGCCATTCGAAGAAGTTGGATTTGCCATCCACGTGGCCACTCTCTGCATACACGAATCGTGCAGAAACGTCGGCACTCACCTCTGGCTGCTGTGAGTGGTGTTGGGAAAGCTGCACAAATGAGGAGCTCCGGGCCGATTCCTGGGGTATCCGACCTTGGCCAGAACCAACTCTTGCACAAATACAGGTGGTTTCCAGCTGAGTGACTGCATTTTGTATCCACAGGTCATTTATAGACGTGGAGGCAGGTGATACATTTGTCCAACGAGACTTACTATTTCTTCTATCCTTTGACGGGAATTTATAGCCAGAACATATCTGGAGTGTCTTTGGGAGCGTATTTACCCATCCTGGGAGCACCAGGCATGTCTCTCGGGTTCTCGTGGGCGAAGCTAGCCCCACCAAATGTCTAACATGGAGCGTGAGAGTTGATGGAGATTTGGGATTATTTCTTCCAATCCCTTTGAGGGCCGAGCGGTTACGGTTTGAGACAAGGCTTTCTAGGTCTTTAATACTTTTTACAAACGTGTCTGTATGCTCTCTAAATTAAAATGGTTGTCTTTCTTTTTTAGACAGATAACATCGTTTAGATTAAGGTAATTCTCAGCCCGTTGTAACAACACAAACACGAGCGGAAGGACATTGACGCCTTAGGTCGTCATGAAAATTGCTTGTGTCTGTGACTACAGCCCAGACACGCTGCCCCAACCCCCCAGCCCGAGGCAATTGTAAGAAAGAACAGGTCTAATTCTTTTTTGAAGCGGGCGGTCTGTGTTCGGGCCCAAGCCGGGGTTCACGGGCCCAGCCACCGTGGGGGTTTGACCGGCTAGGACCACGTTTGGGACTGAGGAGGCTTCGGGGAAGAAGCCGTGTTCGGACGAGACCAGCTGGACCCAGCAGTGAAGCCTTGGTCACTGGGGGAGGGGGAAGGGGATCCTGAATGATCTGTGGAGTCTGTTGTTTAGATTTGCAATTTGGTCCAGACCTCCCTGCGCGCGATGGAGGTGGAGGCCCATGAGTCGCACCGTTAAAAGGCTCTTTTGCTAAAACCCGAGAAAGCCCCAGAATATGCACGAAAAGGGGGAGGAGAGCTTCTGGATTTCACAGCACACCAGCACGCAGGGTCCTGGGTCTGGCCGGGGTTGGCGGATTGCTTGGTGGGAAAGCTTTGTGCGTAAAAACTTAGAGAGAGAGCAGGCGTGAAGCCCTTCTGGTGTTGGGGGCGGGGGGCATGGAAAGAAATGGGGATTCTTCCTAGTGTAACCTCATCAGCCTGTTCAAGCTGGAGGGGTCTGGGCCATCTCCAGTTCCTCCAAGCGTGTTGAACATCCGTCGCCTGGAGGGAACTAGCTCTCTCTGATGTTTCCCAGACCACAGCCTCTTCCAGTTTATCTCCTCAGCATCTGGAATGTTCCGTCTGGCAGGGGAGCGGCTTCTCTCGGTCTCCCTGCTGTAGTAGGTTTAGGAAACACCCGACTGTGTATTTTGTTGGCCCTTCCGGGTTGCTCTGTCACCAAGGCCTCGTTCTGACACACACAGGGGAGCTGTTTTTGAACAAAAATCTTGGGCTCCTGCACACGGCGATGGTATGTATCCATTCGCAAGTTCTAACGTTGCTGTTTCAACGGTTTAACCTGGGCTGCTGGTCGTTTTCACTCTGGCGAGTCCGTACGGGCCTCAAAAGGTCCCACGTTCTGCAGTGTCTCAGCCGGGGCCCCAGAGCACGTCTTGAAGATCAGGCTACTTGACAGATGAGATGCCCTGAAGGAGGTGACTGCGGAAACCCGCTATGCAGGTACATGCAAGCCAGATGTTTGGGGGTAGTTTGGGAGCTGTCTGCCTGGGATAGGAGGCCTGGAATTAAGGATCTCAAGAATTAGGGACCTTAGTAACAGTGCATGGGACTAACACAGCACAAACCGTTTTCTTTTCTCGACCCGAGGTCCTTATGCGGGAGACAACGACTTTCACGGTGGTCCCCTTGGCCATTCTGCTAGGACAGGGAGAACAAAACGGGTACCCTGAGGTAGGGCTTTTGACCCCTGGGCTTTGCTAAGGGTCCTCGGAGGAAGCCGACAAGTTCCCCGGAGCAGGGAATCCGGCACAGGAATCCCCATCAGGGACTGAAGGTGCGAGAGAAAACCGCAAGCAGGCATCCCGGGCCTGTGACTTCGCCCCACCGGCGACAGAGGCGGTGAAAAGATCCCCAAAGTGCTTTTGGTGAGGTGTGTGTGTGTGCAAATGTTTGCATGTAGACCGTGTGGCTCTCTTCAGCCTTGGCTGAGTCATTCGTTCCTAGAAGCTCTTTGGTATCCCCACCCTTCTCGAGTGACCGCACATTTTCAGAGGCCGCGCTTCATCGGGGCCAGATAAGAGAGGACTGAACGAGAGATCGGAGGCGGGGAGTGCACGGGGACAGGGGATCTGCTGTGATCCGATGCGGTCAGAGCCCGACTGAAGCTCAGGCCTGGGTTTATGTTCATCCAGTAATCAGGAAACCCTTTCTCTGCCTCCTTCACCACTCCTCCCCCATCCCAACCTCTTACCGGGGACACCGAGCCTCAGCCAGCTACCGAGGTCACACGGCAGTGTCCCAAACCTGTTGGGTAATGGCTGGGCCAGGCCTGTTCCTGGACGGAGCGTGTATGTGAGTTTTCTCTGGGGCTTTGCTGATAGGCGGCATGCAGGAACACCTCAATTGTAGGTGGAACCCGTGCTACCCCATGCTCTGTGCCTTGATCCTGACCATGACCCGATTTGCATATGGCACAGGGCAGAGTAAACAGTGGCAGGAAAAAGATATTGGAGGACTTGGGGTCGAGACCCCTATCTCTCCTTGCGGGCTCTGTATCCCAGGGGAAATAAAAATTGCTATTCCCCCCCTTCCCCCCCCCCCCCAGGCCCCTCTAGGAAGAGCTTCCGGCTGGGGGGGC
>NW_026059854.1:0-30874 GCF_023721935.1 Panthera uncia | reverse complement strand
CAGTCGATGTTAAACACGCAGGGGGTTTGAGCCCCAGAGAAAGGAAGTTGTGAAGAAGCTCACTCACATCAAGTGACCTTTGCCCTCGATAAAACGGAAGCCACGTTCAGCTGCTCAGGGTGAAGGGGTGTTGCCGGGAGCCTAAAGAAAGCAGGGATCCTCACGTGCTGCGGGCTCTGGCGTTGGCATTAAGCAGCGGTGAGTAAAGGGTTTACTGAGGAGCGTTGGGAGTCCACCTGAAATGAACTAACCTGCGGGCGTCGGGGACAGAATTCTCTCTGTTTTCGGACTGTGTCCAGCAGTGCTTGGCCTTAGGGATCTGCATGGGGGAGCGGAGTTAAATACTGGTATCGGTGAAGCGGCCGTCTCCCCTCCACCGCCCCTGCCCGGTTCCAGGCTGGCAGAGAGGAGTGAGGGCAGAGGAGGGCTGGGTAACCCAAGACGGGCCGTGCACGGTCATTCGCTGGCCTGCTCTGCTGCTCTCTCCTTTCCTCCATCCTCCCTCCACTGTCGTTCCCTCACTCTCACTGCATGGCCTGGCTCCCGCCCACTGGGAACGTAGAAGCAACCAGAAGGCAGCTTCTGCCAAACGCTGCCGCCCAGCAGAACCTGTGCCCTGCGCTCAGCTTTCCCTCCCCCACCCCCCACAGGCCCCGTCTGCGGCGCCCCTTCTGTGCTGGATACCAGCCCCTCTCACCTACTCAAGAGCTGTCCTCTGCTCTTGAAGTCTTTGGACTTCCTTCCACGCCATCAGCTGTTCCCTGGGCAGGGGCAGAGTGGGATTTAATATAATCGTCATAGACCATCTGCCAAGCAGGCACAAAGCAGCAGTGCAGTTGAAGGGACTGGCTGTTAAGTGGAAGAGGGAAGTGACCATATCAAGGAATGACGGACAGTAAAAGGGTGGTAGGATCAGTGGTGTGGACGCCCCGGGAGGGTGAATGGATTGTCGGATCCAGGTTATGGACGAAAGTGAGCTGGAAATCTAGGAGGTGGTGGTCAGAGGGTAGGTGCGTGAAAGTGATGACCGAGGAGTATTCTTGGTTTGGCAGGTGGTCATGGGGGTGAGGGGTGTTGGATAGCAGCCACAGGAGTGGGGGAGGTCTGATGACAGGACATTCGAAGCCAGGGGCCTCCGGGGAGGTGGGGGAGTGATGGTGGATAGCAGGGATGATACCTGCCCCCTCTCCAAGTCCAGTAGCTCGAGGGCTGTGGGGCGGAGAAGTACCCTGATGGGGCTTCAGGAGAAGCGAGGTGAGAGCGAGCCAGGGTTTCTCTCTCCACTGCAGCCTGTGCTTCACACAGCAGCCAGAGGGGTCAGTCTGTAGCAGAAGTGTGACTGTTTCTGTCCCCATCCTCCGGGTACTCATTGTTTTTTAAATTAGTTTATTTATTTTGAGAGAGAGCAAGCACAGGGGAGTGGCAGAAAGAGAGGGAGAGAGAGAATCCCAAACAGGCACGAACCGTGAGATCATGGCCTGAGCCTAAAAAAAGAGTCAGATTCATGGAGGCGCCTATGCGGTGAAGCATCCGACTTTGGCTGAGGTCACGATCTCCCAGTTTGCGAGTTGGAGCCCCGCGTCGGGCTCTGTGCTGACAGTTCAGAGCCTGGAGCCTGCTTCCGATTCTGTGTCTCCCTGGCTCTCTGCCCCTCCCCTGCTCACACAATGTGTGTGTCTCTCAAAAATAAACATCAAGGGGCGCCTGGGTGGCTCAGTCGGTTAAGCGTCCGACTTCGGCTCAGGTCACGATCTCGTGGTCCGTGAGTTCGAGCCCCGCGTCGGGCTCTGGGCTGATGGCTAAGAGCCTGGAGCCTGCTTCCGATTCTGTGTCTCCCTCTCTCTCTGCCCCTCCCCCGTTCATGCTCTGTCTCTGTCTGTCTCAAAAATAAATAAAAAACATTGAAAAAAATTAAAAAAAAATAAACATCAAAAAAAATTAAAAAAAAAAAAAAAGAGACACATAACTAACTGATCCACCCAGGCGCCCCCACGAGTATTATTTGCAGCTTGATCCCTCACCTCCTTCAGGGTTAGGGTTATTCAGGTGTGTTCCTCCCAGGGATTTTCTGGCCACCCTCTCTGAAATGGGGCTTCTCTTGCCAAGTACTAACATCCCTATTCTCTGCCTTTCTGTTTGTCTCTGCAGTACTTATCACTCTTTGACGGTATACATTTTATTTCCTTATGTGTGTATTTGTGAGTTATTATGTCTTAATTTTTAAGTGCTGTGTTCCCCCCATACCCAGAACAGAACTTGGCAAAAGGCAAGTATTTGGTGAATATTAGTTGAAGGTAGAATTGATGGAGGGCGAGAGGGAGGGAGTGCAGGTGGGCTGAACAAAGAGATACAAGGGACATCAAGAACGAGGAGATAGTGTTGTCGCAGAGTTCGGGTTCTAGGGTGAGCCTGGCATGGGATTGTTTCGTGGGGGGTTGGAGAGGATGGGAAGGTTCCCGTTGTCGAGGAAGCTGAATTTCGGGGACCCTGGAAAGCGAGAGGGAGGTCCAACTTCTCCAGCCGATGGCAAGGGCTTATGCAGAGAGGAGAGTACACACGAGGCCCAGTCGCCGAGGCCTTCAGGAGGGGCTGCGTGGTCAGTGCGGGACTCTAGCAAAGGCTGAGGAGGAGAGGAGTTAACAAAAGACAGAAAGAAAGAAAGAAAAGTCTATTCACAGAGAAACTAAGTAACACCTGTGAGGTTGTGAGGCGTTGCCTCCCCGTGCAGCAGCCTTCATTTCCCCCAGATTCTCCTGGGTGTACTGAGTTAGCTGAGAGCTCTTTTGGTTTAGAAGGTCTCTTGAAATACAGGATAAAAAGTATTACACAGATAGAACTAAAATGGCTAACGCTAGTTCTTTAAAAAAAAATTTTTTTTTTTTTAACTTTTATTCATTTTTGAGAGACAGAGTGTGAGTGGGGGAGGGGGAGAGAAAGAGGGAGACACAGAATCCGAAGCAGGCTCCAGGCTCCGAGCTGTCAACACAGAGCCCGACGTGGAGCTCGAACTCACAAACCGTGCGGTCATGACCTGAGCTGAAGTTGGATGTTTAACCGACTGAGCCACCCAGGTGCCCAACTAACACTAGTTTTTAAAAGTCTGCTACTCTGGCGTGGGATGACAAGGGGCTCTGAATAAACATGGTGGCAGTGAATGGCTGGTTCCTTGGGGTCGTGGGGGTAGAACACTAGCGTTTGCTTTTCCGGCTGTCGTAGGTTCAAAATACAGAGTATGCTTTACACGGGTATATTTGTGGTTGGAAACTTTAATGTGCCCAAGTCATCTCCATTGACATCCGAATATCTCAGTTATGTTTCTGGTAAATTTATGATTTTCTTATACTCTGCCAGAGACCATAGTGCTTTACAAGGTTGGCAGCATACTGCTGACCTAATTTACCATTCAGACTCGCTCTCAGTGTTCTCAGTGTTTCAGTACACAACTATTTATTTAGTCCACTTGAAGTGCATTTTAGGTGTACTTTATTACATTTGAAGGGTCGTCTTCCCCTCACTCACATAAGCATAAAATAAGTGTTTGAGTATTTTAAAAACACTTCCCACATTTGTTTGGTGTTTTTTTTTAAGTGCAAAGTACCTTCAGAACATGAGCAAGCGTCGTCCCATTTCCAGGAGGATGAAGAGACGATAGCTCGTGTCCAGCCCGCACTGGAGGCTGTGTTCCTCCATGTTTCTGCTGGCTCAGGCCTCCTCTGGCTTCCCCTCCCACCCTTAGTTTTCAACCACTGTTTTCTCCTGTCGTCTGGTTTACTTCAGTTCAACTCCTTCCTCTCTTTCTAGTACCTTCAGATCAAAATTTGTAACTATACATTAGGTCTCCGTTTCAGTATCACTTTCTCAAAGAGGTCTTTCTAGAGTCTTCCCTGCCGACTTCGTTGGGTCCCTCTGCTGCATATTGTCATCATTATGCTTTCCCATCCTAACTTCTTACACCTGGTTGTAATTACATGTGTCATCTCCTTGTGCCCTGGTAAAATTCATAACCTCTGAGGGACCACGTCTGTCTCACGAAGTGTTAGATGCTGAGCACCTAGAATACACAGTGCCTGGGACACAGATACGTGGGGAGGGAAGGAGGGAACGAATGAGAGCGTGACCCAGGCCCGCCCTCCTCGCCACTGCCGCTGTGCCCAGTGACCACCTGGCACAAGTACAAAGGGCCAGGTCTCCTCTGCTGAGAAAGTATCCAGTCACTGATGTGTTTGTGGCTGTGCTGGCGGTGATTGGGAGGTGACCTCAGGCTCTTGCAACTCCTAACTGGCTTTACGTGGAATTATTCTACTAAGGTGAAGGTCTGGTTCACTGTGACTGAGTGTACCTACTCTGCCTTCTGTGTGGCGGTCCTGGGGAGGATGGAGAATGATGAAGTCAACAGATAAATTCTGGTGAAATAATTTTAGTTCTTTCCCCATATCCTGCTGCTGTGTCTGTTAGGATCGCATGCCAAATTTCTAGGTTTTTAAGGGAAAGTTACATAAAATAAATCATGTGGTATGTATATATGTGGTATCTGGAAGTGTCATGCTGTTGATAGTAAGGATAGTGACTTAGAAAAATATTCTGCACAAATAATCATCCAGAAAACTGCTTTGCCCAGTTCACTGGAGTTTGACAACGGTTTACTTAGCACCTTGTGTAAGTCCACGATCCCTTATCGTAAACCCTGGCCCAGCTGCATTTTTGGAATACGGACTTCTTTATATCTTAAAAAGTTAATATGCTACCCAGTGAGGTCTGGGACGTCACCCCATAATCAAGCATTTGTCCTTCTGTCTTGAAATATTCACATTAAATAGGATAAATGTGCTATTAATAGCCTCAAGTAAGTTCAGGTTCTGGGTTTGCTGCCACATAATTCTGGTTAGGCTGGGCCACAGATGAATTATGTAAAAACTTTAAGGTTTTGGAGTCTGGGGGGCTTGGAATTACTCGGCAGAGAACTGGAGTGGTGCTTAATACCTGAGCGTCTCTTGAATGCCTCCCCTCCGTTCCAAGGGGCAGCGTTAGGCCACGACCGTCGTCTGGATGTCAGGAGCTCCCTCCCACTCAGTTTCTTAGCAGTCCTTTGTCCTAAGACAAGCTTGTTCGTGTCACTCCTCTGTGTAAATTCTTTCGGTGGCTTCTTACTGCCTTAAAGATAACGTCTGTGTTTCTTAAGCCATCACACAAGCCGGTTATGATAGGGCGGCCGCCTCTCCAGCCCCGGAGCCCCTCCCACTTTCCGCCGTACAGATGTGTTCCTCCGTTCCGTAGTCCCGCTTGCCCGCCGGCTGTGCCTTCTGTCTGGAATGGCCCCTTTACCCTGCCTTCGTCTTCACATCCCTTTCAAACTCATCTGGTTTTCAGGTTTTTAATTAGATGTCACTTCCGAGGGCACCTTTGCACCCCTGATTCTAGATTAGATGCTGCACCTTGTATTTGGACGGCATTTTATTCTCTTCTGGCATTGTGGTGTGATTACGTTGCTCATTGTCCAGAGCAAGTTCCTCAACCTCAGCACTCTTGACGTTGTTTCTTTGCTTATCCAATGACCTGGTGTTTACCACTCTCCTACGCCTCTGACATTTGACTTCCTTGGCTTCTGGCTTTTGACCCCTGACATTTGCCCTGCTTTAGCAGTCAACTTCTACACGGTTCTAAACATCTCCCTAGGTTTTCCTGCCTTGGCATTGCTGACATTTGGCTGTGGGAGACTGTCGCTGCAAGAGTCATCATAGAATGCTTAGCCGCATCCCCGGACCCTACATGCTAGATGGCAGTAGCACACCTCCTGTCCTGCTGCATTGTGACAACCAAACATGTCTCCACACATTGTTCCCTGGGTGACACAGTCACCCTTGGTTGTGATCCACTGGTCTAGAAGGAAAACTCTTGGTGGCAGAGGCTATGCTTATGTGGGTCTTAATGCCCCTAGCTTGGCACACATAGATCCCCTTAAAAGTATTGAATTGATGAATAGGGTAGGGGGGAGGGTACTGTACAAGGAAGGAGGTGGATAAACGATGGACACATGAAGAAAAAGGCTCAGCTCTGTCACGATGTGGAGCATGATGTGTGTGAGTTTCTATACACAGTGGGTTCAGACTCTGTTCCGCCTGTTTCTCTGTTACTCCTTTCACCTCCTGGGCCATCCCCAAGGGACTGCTTTCCTGCCTTAGAGCTACAGGCACAGAATCTCCTGATTGCTCAGAGGCTGCCTTAGAATCAGCCAGAGAGCATTTGTTCAAGCACCAACGAAGTCATGGGCACAGATAAGAATCAGAAGCAATCCTTGCCCTTGAGTTGCGCCAGCCTAGTGAGAACGACACTTGGCTGGTTTCTGTCTCTGGTTTCTGCCCCTCCATCCTTTCCTTCCTGGCATTTGCGTATGCCTCCTATGCAACCTAGGTTAAACTGGGCCATTCTATTATATGGGCCCAGAGCACCTGTTCTTTTCCTTCATAATGTTCCCACAATTTTAATTGTATAGTTTTTTCCATGTTTATTTAATGTTCCTGTTCCTTGTGGCTAACCTCTGTGGAGGAAGAGACAGTGTATGTTTCTCCAGCTCGTGGCACAGGAACTGGCACATTGTAGGCATTTAATGCATAATTTATAGACAAGTGAGAATGCATCTAGTAGGCCCTCCAAGAACCCAAAAGAGCAAGAAAATACAGTGTTGGTTTTGGGAGTAAGATAGGAGAAGAAATTGGACTAGAAGTATCTGGGTTGACTTTCTGGGGGAAAAAAATATATGTATACATATAGAAGGCAAGAAAAAAGAAAAGCTGTCCATAACCACAGGCTTGATGTTAGGAGACAGCCACTTTGTAGATGTCAGCCTCTGCTGCCTTTTCTTTAAAATGCAGGTTCCTTGAAGCTTTGAAATATATGAATTTAGAAAAATACGGAGAATAATATAATCTCTGCTTAGCTTAAGTGGAATCTTAACATTTTGCTACCTTCGCTTTACGTTAAAGTGATACAAAATGTCTTGCAAATAGTTGACGCCCCCTCTGTAGCCCTGCCAGATGCTTCCCCCCCCTTCTTCCTTTTGCAGAAGAACCATCATCCTGAAGTGAGAGTGTGTTACTCCCTTACATGGGTTTCGATACATACGTGTATATTTATAAACAGTGTATTTACTCTGTGCATCTTGAACTTTGTGCAGTATGGTATCATAGTCTGTGTATATTTCTGCAACTTGTTCATTTAACTGTTGTGTGTGAGATATATCTGTACAGATGTGTGTAGCAATAATTCCTGTCATTCGCTACTGTTAACCATTTTTGCTTCTGGTATTCTAGGATTATGATAGTTTGTTCATTTGCTGTCAGTGGGAGTTTTGGTTATTTCCATGCTTTGCTATTAAACAGCGTTGCTATGAGCATGTGATACTGTCTTCTTGTGCATATTTAACATCTTCTTTCGAGTTTCCTAGAGGTAGAATTGCTGGTTCATAGGGCATGTGCATCCTTGACTTCACGAGATGTGGCCAGATCATTCTCCAGAGCAGGTGTACCAAGTACAGCTCCTGATAGCAATGTCTGAGAGTTCCTCGTGTTCCATATCCTTGCCAAGCCTTGGTATTGTCAAATTTCTGGGTGTGTTTTTTTCATATCACCGACGCTCTTCTTTTTTTTTTTTTTGCTAATTTGTAGTACATTTTTTTGTTTTCTAGTGTGAGCATCTTTTCTCTATGTTTATTTGGGCTATTTCAGTTTCCTCTTCAGTGAGTTGTTTCTCTTCTGTGTGTTTTCCTATTGGATTGCTTCCCCCGCTTATGTATCTTTAGTTCTTTATATATTCTGGCTGCTTATCTTTTGTTGATATTTTGCATTTCAAGTATGTTCTCCCAGTGGCTTATCTTTTATGATGTGCTTTGTTGTGTGCAAGTTTACATTTTAATCAAGTCACATTTATTAGTCTGTTCATTTATGGTTGGCTTTTTGCATCATGTTTAATAAATCCCACCGTACTCTGAGTACTTTGGGGTCATAAAGAGATCCTACCATATTTTCTTGTAAAAGTTTGTTCTGCTCTTTAGCATGAGTCTAATCCACATGGAATTTATTTGTGTGTGTGGTATGAGATAGGGAATAATTTTCCATGTGAATAAACCAGTGGCACGAACCAGCATCTCTGATTGCATAGTCCCATCTTTTTCTCCACTGATATGTATTGCCACTTTGTCTTGTATTCGGATTGCTCAATGTGCAAGAGTTCTTTCTGCTCCACTGTTCTACAATATATTCTTGTGTCATTTTATACCATCTTAATTACTGGGACTTTGTATATTTTTGTATTAGGCAAAGCCCCATGGTAGGAACCTTGGACACATGGTTGTGATTGGAACTTAGGGTCCGGCAGGAGAGTAGCAGGTAGCTACCTAGGAAGGAAGGTGGATGTGATACTGTGCAGGGTTTTCAGGAGAACTTTGAGGGCCCAGATTAGATCTGCCCTTGGACCCAGTGGGTAAGTGGATGCTGCTGGGGACAGCAGGAGGGACTGGGACTGTAATCTTTCAGCAGCAGTCGGTGGTTTTTTGGAGGGGACATAGGGTCTCAAAATGTTATTTGTGCATTTCCCGTAAACGTATATGTGCCTTATGTTTTTCTGGACTTTAACTTTTCTTTAGGAAAGTGTTATTTTCTTAAAACCCCACCAGATGATCCAAACTTCTATTACATGAAAAAGTCTTTAGAAACTGTTGTTATGGTGTTACAGCTTTCATTTGAAAACTGGTTCTTAGCATTGCCATTTTCTTTTACAGTTAATGTGGCACTTTTTCTTTGTTAACTTTTGGCTTTATTTTTTCTTCTCTACTTTGTACTGAATTGAATCAGAAAAAAATGAATACTATTTTTAAATGCTATTATTCTTTTGAAGAAAAGCTTCAATTTAAAATGTTGGTCTAAACTGTAAGAGGTTTCTCTCAACTGTGCTTGCTTTACTAAGAATGAGTAACATGACCTTTTTTTTTTTTTAGATTTTAGAGAATAAGAGCGATGTCACGACGTTCCAAATATATGTTGTTGTCTTCCTTATTTTGGTGGCATCTGAACTCTTGTTAAGTATTAACTGACTTAGTAACAATCAACGAACTTCGAGAAATTGGCAGCGTCTGGATCATTAAGCCCTTATGAACTCCCTTTTGAACTTCCTTCTGTGCTGTTTGAAAAAGCACTATTAGAGAGATGCAGAATGGGACAGCGGGACCAAAACCCTGTGTGTTTCTTTTTCAGATTGGAAATGTCTTTATTCTCCTTGCGGACTCCAAAAGTATAACACGCTCACTATAAAAAGTTTACACGATACCAAAGGGTACAGAGCAGCACTACCCAGGAGACGTCTGTGTGGTGCCAGAGACGCTCTGTTCCGTGCTGCCAGGGTGGTGGCCATTAATCACATGTGGTTGTTGAGCCCTTGAAATGTGACTAGGATGATTGCAGAACTGAATTTTTAATTCAATTTAATTTAAGTCTAAGCAGACATCTGTGGCCCGTGGCTCCTGCATCGGGCGCTCAGAGCAATAACCATTGTGATTAAGTCCCTGTGTGTCTGTTGGTCTCTGTGTCTGCCCTCCCGTTTCTTCTCTTCTGTCTCTTGCCCCGTCTCTCTTCCTCTCACCACCTTCCTCTTTCTTTAGCCTGCCTCGCACAGACTGTCCTTGCCTTCTCTTGCCTGCCAGCCTCCCTGCTCCTCTGTGTACCTGCCCCAGTCTCTTCGCCCGGTCTTCCCATGTGTCGTCTGTATACGCGATCCTTGCTGTTCACTAGAGCCAAGTTTTCACTTAAATCTGTGTCATGGACTTTTTCCCCTCTGAGTATACCAAGGTCCATCTTTTTCCCTCATTTATACCAACATTTCAGTGAAATGCATGTACCAGTATTTATTTAACCTACTGATGGGCAATGGGTTGTTCTCATTTTTTCTCTATAAATATTTGTTTGTAACCACTGTACTTTCTCCTGTTAGAGTTTTTCCTGTATGTTCTTTGAGTACTTTGCTGTTGTGCATAGGGCTGGGTTGTTCAAAACTGTGAAATTTGTCCTTTGTTTTGTTCTGCGGTACCTGCTGGATTTGCCTTAGCACTTCAAATTAAGACACCCCCCCCCCCCCCGCCCCCTGCCCCCAGACCACTTGCCTGCAGCTTCAAAGACCATACTAAGGTTTATAGCCTTTAATGGCGCGATACGCTGGGAAGAAAGCGACTTGGAACGTTACACTGACCTGAGTGTCTGCCCACTGTTGCCTGTCTCAGAGAAGTCGGCTGGGGGCAACTGCCTTTACCTTCCTTGAGCCATCTTGGCAAGGGGGCATGTCACGGCGGCACCAGCCCCCCTTCTGCCCAGCCCGTCCAGAAAGGCCATCACTGCCCACTGCCTCATGGTCAGAGTTCCACTGGGGATAAATCCTTGCGGATCCAGGTCTCTCTGGGATTCACAAGGAAATCTTAATGGTTTAATGGAAAGCTTGGCCCAGCAGACAATGGTCATGTCAGCCAGAGGCTTCTTTTTGGAAAGGAGGCCTCAGAGAGGGGATGGATGGCTGAGGGTGAGCAGAAGCCCTCCCTGGCTAACAACTCACTTCTGTCCGGTTGGCTTTTTTTTTTTTTTTTTTTTTTTTTTTTTTTTTTACCATATCCCAGAATTTTCTAAAAATATTCTGTTGCCACAAATAAAAGATAAAAACTCTTAAGTCTTTTAAAAATAACTTGTTTAATGAAATTCCGTGTAATAGTTACTTTTATTTGGCAAATGGGTTTTATGCACTAAATCTGTTTCAGAAGGTTTATAATATGCTGAGGTCATTTCCAAGTGATGATCCAAGTTCTGTGTTCCAAGTGATGATTAAAGATTTTTTTTTAATCTTTATCTGAAAAATATTTTTCTTAAGGACAATGATGTATTTATAGGAAATAATTAAAGTAACGTTGCTTGAAAAACAAAGGGCTTGTGGAACACAGCAATCTGAGCTGCCTTCCCCTTCAGTAGTTAGTCATTTCCAGTACAGATATTGTAACCCTAAATAATTACTTTCAAGGACTAAATTCAAAATCCTGAACTTCTCTGCCTACCTTAAGAAAACACTTAAGAGGTAACAATGTTACAAGGAATAAAAAGGTACCCAGAGACCTTTTACTGATAGTACTTTAAAAAAAAAATGACAAACAACTTTTGGATTCTTGTAATCCATTGAGATTAGTTTGGGTACCTAGATTTCAGAAGTGATGTAAGAACAATGCCTTTTCTTTAAAAATAAGCTTGTTCTTTTCTTTCAGAAAACTTTAGTTTATACATATAGCCGTGTTCTACTGCCAGATCTCTAGAAACGGAAAGCCTGTTAAGTCCCAAATGTCAGAGAAGACAATACGACGTATACATATTGATTTCAACTTCTGTTCCTTTTAGAGCTAGCCCATAAGCCTGTGTTAGGGAGATTTGAAAACCCTATTATCATTTATTCATCAGAATATTTTTGTGTGTCTGCACAGTTGGTAGGAATAAACTTTTTTTGGAAGTTTGAAGTATAATTAGAAAGTTATGACAAGCTAGAAATGAAGTTTAGCATGAGGTTTTTACCAAATTCAGATAAGGATTGTGATACTCTTTATGTTACTTCATGCACTAGGGAAGCAGGAGTGTGGTAGACAAAATCATACCGCCAGTTGCTAATGTTTATTGACCACGTCCTGTGTGCTCACAGCTCTGCTGTGCACCTGACATCTCTAATATCTCCACTTCTCCCTTTAATCCTGTACAGTAAGTTTTTGTCACTTCCATTTATACCTCAAGATCCTGTGGCTTTGAAAGTTCTTGCCCACCAGTTAGACAATCCCAGAGCTGGAACTGGAACCCAAGCAGCCCAACAAAGAGAGAAGAAAGCCTTCACTAATGCAGGTCTTATGTGACAAGGTCACGTGAAATATGGACTGAATTTGGTGACAGTGAGGTGAATATACCAGCTAGGATACAGCTGTAACTAAAAATGAAGCCAGGGAGCGATTACTGAATGCCTACTCAGTCAGTGCCAAGCGTGGCTCCAAGCACGCAACGTATATTGTCTCACATACGTTGAAGGGTAATTTGCACCCTTCAAGGGAGATAATATTTACAGCCATTTTACAAAGAGGCTTAGGGAGGTTAGGTAACTTGCCCTTAGTTGTCCTTCTTGTAACTCGTGCATTTGAAACGGTGTGGAGTAATGGATTAGCATCAGTTTAAGAAAGATTTCTATTACTTTATTGCAAGGCTTGCCTTAGCTCTGTTCAGCTCAATATTTTCATCATTGACTCAGATGAAGATGCAAAAGACAAATTTCACAGGACACAAAGAGAGAGTATATGCGTATATTGGAGGATGGAACGGTATTCAGTGAGTTCTATTTGTTATGTTTCCTTTAAAATAATTTTTTTCAACATTGATTTATTTTGGAGAGACAGGGAGAGACAGAACATGAGCAGCGGAGGGGCAGAGAGAGAGGGAGACACAGAATCGGAAGCAGGCTCCAGGCTCCGAGCTCTCAGCACAAAACCCGAGGTGGGGCTCGAACCCATGAACCATGAAATCATGAGCTGAGCTGAAGTCAGACGCTTAACCCACTGAGCCACGCAGGTGCCCCTGTTATGTTCCTTTTTAAACGTAAGTGATCTGTCCACATGTTCGGGGACGGTAGTAACACGATACTAAATCTGCTCTCCCTCCGCCAGCAGCCACTCCGTCGCACCCCCCGCTCACTCACACAGGGGAGAAGCGCTCTACTGCTTTCTCGTGTCTGCATCTAGAGTTTCATTTTAGCAAAAATGGATAAATTTATGTTCTTCTTTTTTTCTAGTTTTCTGTCTAACATCTTTCCCTGTCACTGTCACCTGGAGAGCTTTCTCATTCTTTCTTATTATGTGAAAAATATTACAGTATTATTATATTAAAAATAATCTTTTATAATATCATTTTTAAAATTTTATTTTTAATATGCCTGTGGTAGTAGTCACTGCTTTGGGCATATGTTTCTAGTTTCTGACCAATATAGAGTCGTGTCACCACAGTCAAGATCTGTAACCATTCTGGGGCGCCGGGATGGCTCGGGTGGCTAAGCGCCAACTTTGGTTGAGGTCATGATCTCTCAGTTCTGGGTTCGAGCCCCACATCGGGCTCCGTGCTGACAGCCCAGAGCCTGGAGCCCGCTTGGGGTTCTGCGTCTCCTTCTCTCTCTCTGCCCCTCCCCTGCTCACACTCTGTCTCTTTATCTCCAAAATAAAGAAACACGACAACAATTTCAAAAAAGATCTATAACCGTTCTATAGATTTCCCCAACATTTCCTTGGCTTCCCTTTTATTATCAGCCCCACCCCTGGCAGCCGCTGGTGCTTTTGCTTTTCCACAAAACTGGCTTCCCCGGTAAGTGAAGCCCTCCAGGATGGTTTCCTTTCCTGTCGCAGCGTGCATTGGTGATGCAGCCATACCGTCGCAGGTATCAGTAATCAGCCCTGTTACTGACCACTGGTGTTCCCTTGTATGGATGCACCACGGCTTCCTCTTGCATTCGAATCGAAGGACATTTGAGTTTCCAGTTTTTGGCAATTAGGAGTAATGCTGCTATAAACATTTACCTACAGATGATATTATTTTTCACAAGTAGCATCACTGAGGTGTCATTTCTGTATCCTAGGTTTCACTTATTTAAAAGTGTAAACTTCAGTGGTTTTTAGTAAATTTACAGAGCCAGGCAGCCATCACTGCATTCTACTTTTACAACATGTTCATCACCCCAAAAAGAAGCCTCACACCCATCCCATGTACATGTAATTCCGATTCCTACCCCAACCTCAGAAAACCATTGTTTTCTTCCTAGATAGATTTGCTTTTTCTGGAAATCTCACATAAATGGAATCATACCATATGTGGTCTTCTTTCAGTGAGCATAATTTTTTGTTTGTTTCATCCATGTCGTATCATGTTTCTTTTTTGTTGCTGAATAATATTCCACTAGGATATACCACTTTTTGCTAATTGATTCACTAGTTGATGATCATTTAAATTGTTGACAGTTTGGGGCTATTATGAATAATGCTGCTGTCAACATGTGTTTGTAAGTCTTTGTGCAGATCTAGGTTTTCCTTTACCTTTGAAAAGACATCTGGGAGTGGAATTGCTGGACCATAGGGTAAAATTACATTTAACACTTCAGAAAATACCAAACCGCTTTCCAAAGTAGCCGTATCATTTTACATTCTCACCAGCAGTGTGTCACGTCTCTTCTCAAGCACACATAGTGACAGAATTGTTCCAACTCAACAGTAAAAAAGACAAATGACCCAACTTTTACATGGGCATTTCTCCAAAGAAGATACATACGTAGCCAATAAAAACACATAAAGATGCTCAATATCATTAGTCATTAGGGAAATGCAGATCAAAACAACAGTGAGATCCCACTGCATATCCACTGGGATAACTGTGACAAAAAAAAATAAAAAAAGAAAGAAAAAGAGGAAGAAAGAAAGAAAGAAAGAAAGACAGACAGAAAAAGAAAGAAAAGATTTAGACAAATTGGAACCATTCTCTTTTGCTGGTGGGAATGGAAGATGGTGCATGCAGACTTGTGGACAGCAGGTGGATAGTTAGTTCTTCAAATAGTTAAGCACACAGTTACTCTGTGGTATTCCCGCTCCTATGTATGCCCAGGAGAACTGAAAACATGTTCACACAAAACTTGAACATGGTGTTCATAGCAACATTATTCATAACGGCCAAAAGGTGGAAATATTCAAAGTCCATCACTGATGAGAGGATAAACAAAATATGGTAGATCCATATAGTGGAATATTATTTACCCATCAAAAGGAATGGAATGTGGACACCTGGTACAGCCTGGATGAATCTTGAAAACATTATGTTAAGTGAGAGGAACTACACGCAAAGTCCACACATTCTGTTTATCTGAAATGTCTAGAACAGGCAAATCCTTAGAGACAGAAAGTAGATGAGTGGTGGCTGGGGGAGGGGAGGCAAGGAAGTGATTGCTGATGGGCATGGGATTTAAATGTGGTGAAAATGCTCTAGAATTAGTGATGGCTGGACACCTTGTGAATATACTA
This sequence comes from Panthera uncia, assembly GCF_023721935.1. Classification (NCBI taxonomy): domain Eukaryota; kingdom Metazoa; phylum Chordata; class Mammalia; order Carnivora; family Felidae; genus Panthera; species Panthera uncia. Next base: position 15,774 of record NW_026059854.1, on the reverse strand, counting down.
AAAATCACTGAACTGTCCACTTTGGAACAGTGAATTTCATGGCAGGTGAATTATATCGCAATTAACAAAAAAGACTCCTTATCTATAACCATTGTAAAACTAATAAAATTTTCGCAGATGTTTGAAATTGCTGATTGATGATATGTGCCAACGTGTGTTTAAGGCAGAGAAGAATTCACAAGTATTTTGAAGGACTATGATACAAGGAGAATAGATTTCATATTTAATTACGGCATTAGAAACTTATTTATAGTGGTACTAGCTGCTAGGGTGCTGTTACAATTCTCTGAATATGAACTTTTATTTGGCATGTACTCTGAATGCTTGTCTCAAAGTATAGTCTGACCATATTTTGCATAAAGTAAGATGGTAATGAAATAATATGTCAGTAGTAATTTGTATTAACAGACTCCAGAAAACATAAAAAGACCCAAGTTTCCAATTTGAGCTGCCTTTTGGTAGCAACGTAAATCTTTAATATTCTTTCTGTTAATTGAATATTTAATATTCAAACGGACCAACCTTTTCTAGTCCGTTTGTCTTGGGACGTAAGAGGTGACAATAAAGTCTGGTGATACATTTCTGTTCTCACTAGTTAAGTTGTATGCTAACCACAAGTCAGCTGTGTTTATTCCCAAAGCTGTTCATGCCAATAGCACAATAGCAGTAGTAATCATAATTATATAGTTCAACTAAATATTATATAAACTGATGAAATATGAGTACAAAAAAAGTTAAATGTTTGGAAACACAAAGTCATGTTACTGAATGCTGTTGAATTGGGTGTGAGTGAGAAACTAAAAAAATTGGGTTAAAAGTTGTAAAAATGTGGAAGCATTCTATGCTTCAAATCCTTTAAATTTGGGTTCCACTCTAAAGAAATCGAAACTTGAAATCGTAGACAGTCGTGGCTTATGCCAGACAGCTGATACATGTGCGAAGAGAAGGCCTTGACCCTGTGGTGGAAGACTGGCAAAATGAAAGGCCACATACGCCCTTTGATTTGAAAGAGAATGTGTGAAGATTTGTGTGTATCATGTTTAAGGACCCTTTAAAAAAGTTTTTTTTTTCAGTAGAGACACAGCGTTACGTCACTTCGAGGTGTGCGACGTAGTGATTCAACAAGTCTGTACTCTGTACAACTCTCCGTGCGCCACAAGCGTAGCTCTCCTGTCACCGCACAGTGCGCCACCACAGAAGCGTCGACTATATTTCCCTCTCTGTGCCCTTCATCCCCATGACTTACTCATTCTAGAACTGGAAGCCTGTCCTTCCCACGCCCTTCCATCCATTTTGACTAGCCCCCCACTCCTCTTCCTTCTGGCAACCATTGGTTTGTCCTCTGTGTTTATAGGTAATGACTCCTCTTTTACCTGAGTTTTTCAATTTACCACCTACCCACCTCACAACCACCTGCCTGGTTGCCTCAGGCAAGAGAACTGGGTTATGAATGAGGGGACTCACGGCCCCGCCTGGTGCTTAACTAGTCCCGATACCTTAGACAAGTAAACTAAACTTCAGGCTTTGTTTTCGTATGTTAGCGATACTTTTGAATTTAGTAAAATATCTGTGTTTAAGTTTAAATTCTACTGATTCCTACCGTCACAAAGAGTGAAGAGCTAGGAAAAAAAAAGAGAGAGAGAGAGACTTCCCTCTTCTTGGTGCTCTTTTCTCCCCCTTCCCCTTTCTTTTTCTTCCACCTTCCCTCTCTGCCTTACCGAACCTAGAAGTAGGAGTCCAGTATATTTTTTATCTGTTAAATAAAACATTTGTTTAATCTGTTTACAAATATTTAGTTTGTAGCCTGTAAACCTACCGTGCTAATTTATGATTCAACAAAATCAGAGTGCTAATTTATGATTCAACAAAATTAGAGTTTGTTTTTAACCCAGTGTTTGCTAAATATGGAAATCATCTCAGTTTAAAATTAATCTTCCAATCAGTTCTTATTCTCTGAGAATCATTCATTTTGAATAAACTTGGAAAGTGAAGTTGTTCAAACTAAAAAAAAACATGAATTTTGGTCATTTTGCTTGAAGAACAAATAATATTTTCTAGCTCTTCATGTCTTTTTATATAGTAATTTAAAAGCCACATGTGTTTTAGACTTATGCTAATTCAAATTTTTATTTATAAATGGATGGCAATGAATATTTCAGAAACGCTGTTCATTTAAGTATTAGTTATAGTACTTAAGAATGCATTATCTTGGAGCATGTTAAGTATGCAGTTTGCTCCATGTTTTATGGTCAGTTGAAGCAAATCTACAGTAAACATGTCAAAAAATAAATCACATTGGCTCGTGTAGAACTTTCACAGCCACTTCAAGCATAGGAAACAGTTCTGTAACTTTTCCTATACAGTGTATTGTCAGTATTTGGTATATTTATAGTACCTTTTTGCTAGGTGTTTACTGGCTACACATAAAAATCCAACTGCTACAAATAAAAACCATGCCTAGAGGTTGTTTATTTGAAAGAGTTGTAGGCTGATGTCAAAAACACGTCCTATTTATGTGCAGTACATCTACGACTCTAGACTTCATTTTCTTCTGGTCTGGAGTTAATTCCAGTTACACTCTCAGTGTTTGCTGTAAACTGGAACAATAAGAGGAGAGTGTTTCCTTCATCTGCCACAAAGTAGGCGTGTTGTGCTTTCTCCTGTTAAGTATCAATGTTGTGGTATCATTGCCTGATTGACAAGGTCTTTACCTCCAGGAGCTAGGGGGCTTATGCCTAGGTTGTCACTAGAACCCCAGTGCCCAGCACAAGGCCTGATGTTCTGGGCCCTCGGTTTGTATTTTTTTTTTTTTTATGTTTATTTATTTTTGAGAGACAGCGAGCAAGCCTGGGAGGGGCAGAGAGAGGGAGACAGAGGATCCCAAGCGGGCTCTGCGCTAACAGCAGGGCCCAATGCGGGGCTCGACCTTGTGAACCGTGAGATCACAACCTCAGCTGAAGTCCGACGCTCAAGAGACTGACCCCCCTTCGGTATGTCTGTTAAAGATTTGTACACGTGGCTCTTCTCACAGCGACATCTCCCTCGTCCTCGCCGTTCCCTCCGCCCCAACAGTAGAGTGTCTCCCAGTTATTTGCTCTAATTTATTTGCATTTTGGCACATAAACGTCACGTTACTGGGGAAGGAATATGGCCTCTGAAATTGAAATCCTGGTCTAGTTGACATTAGTCTCTCAGATATGCTTCATATTGCCAAGCTTTGATATTCTCATCTGTGAAATGAGAACACTGCCTGCCTACAGAGTGGTCATTAGGATAACATTAAGGAAAGCAAAGAACAGATTTCGTGCCAAGCTGAGCAGAAATGTAAATATTCTTCCATTTTCTTCTTTTCATCTGTCATTTTTAAATAAGGGAACAGGATCCCCAAGAAGTGAAGTGATTTGCCTACAATTCAGTAGCTATCTCTTTAGACACACCATTTCCCCTTACCCCGGGTTCCCTCCTAAAGGCCTGTGTTTCTCAGCGTGAGCACTCTGCTTCACCCCTGCCTTTTGATGACGCCACCAGCTTTCCTGCCTGCCCGAATCTGGACATCTCAGCCACCCTCAACTCTTTTTATTCTCCTTTACCTTTCAAATGAGCCCATCACCAAGCCTGGACGTTTTGCCTCTTACATATTTTTTGAACTTCTTCCCTGTTCTGCATTTCCACTGCCTTAACTTGGTTCCTCCCCATTTCAGCCTGAGATTTTATCAGTAAGCAGCCTCTGCCAGAATTATCTTTCTAAAATACAAATCGGATTGGGGCGCCTGGGTGGCTCTGTCGGTTAAGCTTCCGACTTCGGCTCAGGTCATGATCTCAGGTCCGTGAGTTCGAGCCCCGCTTCAGGCTCTGTGCTGACGGCTCGGAGCCTGGAGCCTGTTTCAGATTCTGCGTCTCCCTCTCTCTCTGCCCCTCCCCTGTTCATGCTCTCTCTCTGTCTCAAAAATAAATAAACGTTAAAAAAAAAAATTAAAAAAAAAATACAAATCGGATCATATCACTGTCCTTTACGGTGCACACTGCTTCACAGTTGTGCTCTAAGTAGCCACACCAGCCTGACCTCCTGTCACCACGACATGCCCTCTCTGTCCTGCACCATCAAGCTGTGCACTTGCTTAGGCGAGAACTGTTCCAGCCGCAGTGCTCTGACTGCTGAGAAAACATCGGTGCCTGCAAACTCCTGTTCATCCTTGAAGACTTTGCTCTCTTGCCCGGCTGCAGTTACACATTGGATTCTTCAGTTTCTTGCAGCACCTTCTACCTACTTAGAGTCTCATTTTAGTAATTCCCTCCTGGTGTCCCTTCCCATTCATGGAGCAAATGCTTTCTTCTCTCTTTAAAGCGTTCCCCTAGATCAGTGACTCTCAACCCTGGCTGCACATTAGAGTCACTCTGTTGAAGACCACTTACATCAGAATCTCTGGAGAGCCTTCCCCTGTACCCCACCCACCCAGGATTTTCCTTTTTTGCTTTTTCTTTTTTTTTTTTAAGTTCCTCAAGGGACTATCATATTGTGAGGAAGGTTGAGAAGTACTTCACTAGACATCATATCTAAGGTGCCTTTCAAGTAAAATACTCTCTTAGTCTAGAACTTAAACAGTCTTTTTACATATAAGAGCATTCAGGTAATCAAACCACAAATTAGAAAACACGTACAGAAACAAAATAATTCATGGTAAGAGTCAGTGAGAGTAATATGTTGTGAAATAATATTTGTATAGAAACTCTCATTTTCTGGTTCTATCGTAATTGTTAAACCTGAATATAGACAAATAGGGTAAAATGTTTTTCTGTAATTTTCCCCTAATTACAAAACAGGGAGGTGAATGTTATTTATATAAAAATGTAAGCAGATTTGACTGAATTCTTGGTATCCTTAAGAAATGTCATTTAGAAGATAATACAGAAACAGCAATATATTATTAAGGAAGTATTTTCTTATATGCGCGTGGTGAGAGTGTGTTCTTAAATTATTAAATAAATTTTAAACTCTAACATTAGGTTTTTAACAAATTGCCACCAGGAACTTTGGAGGAAGAATAGATAACAAAATAACCTAGTGCTGATATCACGAATTTACCCAACCCCAAATAAGATTCTGTTTCTCAAAAGTGCATTTGATTTGAAATTTTCAACTTGTTTGATCATAGGACTTCTTAGTAAATATGCTTCTAACGTAGGGAATTTGTGTGTGTGATTAACTTTGTCTTTGAATTTCTTGATTCAAGTTTTATCTTGTTTGAATTTAGAAATTTATTTTTCCTGGCTGTTTGCCGGGTGTTTTCCTAATGTTTGTAATTGAGGGATGCTTTAAAGGGCAGGGATGACAGTTATGCTGTTGCTGAATCATTTCTGGTTGAGTATATTTGAATATTCTGTCTGCATTTGGTTGGTTATATATTAAACTTCTTAATTTTGATATTGATATTCTTTGGACTCCTTTATTTTTTACTTCCTTTCTTATAGCATTGATTATAAAATCAATACACACTTTATTTACTAATAGTTCATGTGAGTTAGTCATTGGGAACAATAAGGTACAGTAGGAAAAGTTTCGGCTTTGGACTTCACTCTTTTTAGAACAGATGTTAGCATTGGTTTTGAGACTACCTTAGCCCAAGAGCCCAGCATCTTTTAAAATACAAGATTATTATTGATGTTATCTTGACTCCATTCAGGAAAAAAGATAGGAGTGGATCAATAGATGAACAAGAGGTCTCTTGGTTTTTGAGTTTTTGTTTTTCGTTTATTTTGTTTTCTGTCTCTGGTAGAGTATCTGACAATGAAATAGTTTGTTTTTGAGAGCAGAAGCCACATCCCAGGTTGATCTTACTAGTGTTGTGTTGTGCTTTTTTTTTTTTTTTTTTTTTTACGAAATTTATTGTCAAATTGGTTTCCATACAACACCCAGTGCTCATCCCAACAGTTGCCCTCCTCAATATCCGTCACCCACCCACCTGTCCCTCCCACCCCCCATAAACCCTCAGTTTGTTCTCAGTTTTTAGGAATCTCTTACGTTTTGGCTCTCTCCCTCTCTAACCATTTTTTTTTCTTCCCCTCCCCCATGGTCTTCTGTTAAGTTTCTCAGGATCCACATAGGAGTGGAAACATGAAATCTGTCCTTCTCTGTATAACTCATTTCACTTAGCATAACACTCTCAAGTTCCATCCATGTTGCTACAAAAGGCCATATTTCGTTCTTTCTCATTGCCACGTCGTATTCCATTGTGTATATAAACCACAATTTCTTTATCCATTCGTCAGTTGATGGGCATTTAGGCTCTTTCCATAATTTAGCTATTGTTGAGAGTGCTGCTGTAAACATTGGGGTACAAGTGCCCCTATGCATCAGCACTCCTGTATCCCTTGGGTAAATTCCTAGCAGTGCTACTGCTGGGTCATAGGGTAGGTCTATTTTTAATTTTTTGAGGAATCTCCACACTGTTTTCCAGAGCGGCTGCACCAGTTTGCATTCCCACCAACGGTGCAAGAGGGTTCCCGTTTCTCCACATCCTCTCCAGCGTCTATCGTCTCCTGTTTTGTTCATTTTAGCCACTCTGACTGGCGTGAGGTGATATCTGAGTGTGGTTTTGATTTGTATTTCCCTGATGAGGAGCGACGTTGAACATCTTTTCATGTGCCTGTTGGCCATCTGGATGTCTTCTTTAGAGAAGTGTCTATTCATGTTTTCTGCCCATTTCTTCACTGGATTATTTGTTTTTTGGGTGTGGAGTTTGGTGAGCTCTTTATAGATTTTGGATACTAGCCCTTTGTCTGATATGTCATTTGCAGATATCTTTTCCCATTCTGTTGGTTGCCTTTTAGTTTTGTTGGTTGTTTCCTTTGCAGTGCAGAAGCTTTTTATCTTCATGAGGTCCCAATAGTTCGTTTTTGCTTTTAATTCCATTGCCCTTGGGGATGTGTCAAGTAAGAAATTGCTGTGGCTGAGGTCAGAGAGGTTTTTCCCTGCTTTCTCCTCTAGGATTTTGATGGTTTCCTGTCTCACATTCAGGTCCTTTATCCATTTTGAGTTTGTTTTTGTGAATGGTGTAAGAATGTGGTCTAGTTTCATCCTTCTGCATGTTGCTGTCCAGTTCTCCCAGCACCATTTGTTAAAGAGACTGTCTTTTTTCCATTGGATATTCTTTCCTGCTTTGTCAAAGATTAGTTGGCCATACATTTGTGGGTCTAGTTCTGCGGTTTCTATTCTATTCCATTGGTCTATGTGTCTGTTTTTGTGCCAATACCATGCTGTCTTGATGATTACAGCTTTGTAGTAGAGGCTAAAGTCTGGGATTGTGATGCCTCCCGCTTTGGTCTTCTTCTTCAAAATTACTTTGGCTATTCGGAGCCTTTTGTGGTTCCATACAAATTTTAGGATTGCTTGTTCTAGCTTCAAGAAGAATGCTGGTGCAATTTTGAGTGGGATTGCATTGAATGTGTAGATAGCTTTGGGTAGTACTGACATTTTGACAATATTTATTCTTCCAACCCATGAGCACGGAATGTTTTTCCATTTCTTTATATCTTCTTCAATTTCCTTCATAAGCTTTCTATAGTTTTCAGCATACAGATCTTTTACATCTTTGGTCAGGTTTATTCCTACGTATTTTATGATTCCTGGTGCAGTTGTGAATGGGATCAGTTTCTTTATTTGTCTTTCTGTTGCTTCATTATTAGTGTATACGAATGCAACTGATTTCTGTACATTGATTTTGTATCCTGTGATTTTGCTGAATTCATGTACCAGTTCTAGCAGACTTTTGGTGGAGTCTATCGGATTTTCCATGTATAATATCATGTCATCTGCAAAAAGTGAAAGCTTAACTTCATCTTTGCCAATTTTGATGCTTTTGATTTCCTTTTGTTGTCTGATCGCTGATGCTAGAACTTCCAACACTATGTTAACAGCGGTGAGAGTGGACATCCCTGTCGTGTTCCTGATCTCAGGGAGAAGGCTGTCAGTTTTTCCCCATTGAGGATGATATTAGCTGTGGGCTTTTCATAAATGGCTTTTATGATGTTTAAGTATGTTCCTTCTATCCCGACTTTCTCAAGGGTTTTTATTAAGAAAGGATGCTGAATTTTGTCAAATGCTTTTTCTGCATCGATTGACAGGATCATGTGGTTCTTATCTTTTCTTTTATTAATGCAATGTATCACATTGATTGATTTGTGAATGTTGAACCAGCCCTGCAGCCCAGGAATGAGTCCCACTTGATCATGGTGAATAATTCTTTTTATATGCTGTTGAATTCGATTTGCTAGTATCTTATTGAGAATTTTTGCATCCATATTCATCAGGATATTGGCCTGATGAATTATTAGTTCTCTTTTTTTACTGGGTCTCTGTCTGCTTTAGGAATCAAAGTAATGCTGGCTTCATAGAATGAGTCTGGAAGTTTTCCTTCCCTTTCTATTTTTTGGAATAGCTTGAGAAGGATAGGTATTATCTCTGCTTTAAATGTCTGGTAGAATTCCCCTGGGAAGCCATCTGGTCCTGGACTCTTATTTGTTTGGAGATTTTTGATCACTGATTCAATTTCTTCGCTGGTTATGGGTCCGTTCAAGCTTTCTATTTCTTCCTGTTTGAGTTTTGGAAGTGTGTGGGTGTTTAGGAATTTGTCCTTTTCTTCCAGGTTGTCCAGTTTGTTGGCATATAATTTTTCATAGTATTCCCTGATAATTGCTTGTATCTCTGAGGGATTGGTTGTAATAATTCCATTTTCATTCATGATTTTATCTATTTGGGTCATCTCCCTTTTCTTTTTGAGAAACCTGGCTAAAGGTTTATCAATTTGTTTATTTTTTCAAAAAACCAACTCTTGGTTTCATTGATCTGCTCTACAGTTTTTATAGATTCTATATTGTTTATTTCTGCTCTGATCTTTATTATTTCTCTTCTTCTGCTGGATTTGGGGTGTCTTTGCTGTTCTGCTTCTATTTCCTTTAGGTGTGCTGTTAGATTTTGTATTTGGGATTTTTCTTGTTTCTTGAGATAGGCCTGGATTGCAATGTATTTTCCTCTCAGGACTGCCTTTGCTGCATCCCAAAGCGTTTGGATTGTTGTATTTTCATTTTCATTTGTTTCCATATATTTTTAAATTTCTTCTCTAATTGCCTGGTTGACCCACTCATTCTTTAGTAGGGTGTTCTTTAACCTCCATGCTTTTGGAGGTTTTCCAGACTTTTTCTTGTGGTTGATTTCAAGCTTCTTCACATTGTGGTCTGAAAGTATGCATGGTATGATCTCAGTTCTCGTATACTTATGAAGGGCTGTTTTGTGACCCAGTATGTGATCTATCTTGGAGAAGGTTCCATGTGCACTCGAGAAGAAAGTATATTCTGTTGCTTTGGGATGCAGAGTTCTAAACATATCTATCAAGTCCATCTGATCCAATGTATCATTCAGGGCCCTTATTTCTTTATTGGTCCTGTGTCTCGATGATCTATCCAATGTTGTAAGTGGAGTATTAAAGTCCCCTGCAATTACCACATTCTTATCAATAAGGTTGCTTTTGTTTGTGATTGTTTTATATATTTGGGGGCTCCCGTATTCGGCGCATAGACGTTTATAATTGTTAGCTCTTCCTGATGGATAGATCCTGTAATTATTATATAATGCCCTTCTTCATCTCTTGTTACAGCCTTTAATTTGAAGTCTAGTTTGTCTGATATAAGTATGGCTACTCCAGCTTTCTTTTGACTTCCAGTAGCATGATAGATGGTTCTCCATCCCCTCACTTTCAATCTGAAGGTGTCCTCAGGTCTAAAATGAGTCTCTTGTAGACAGCAAATAGATGGGTCTTGTTTTTTTACCCATTCTGATACCCTCTGTCTTTTGGTTGGAGCATTTAGTTCATTTACATTCGGTGTTATTATTGAAAGATACTGGTTTAGAGTCATTGTGATGTCTCTAGGTTTCATGCTTGCAGTGATGTCTCTGGTACTTTGTCTCACAGGATCCCCCTTAGGATCTCTTGTAGGGCTGGTTTAGTGGTGATGAATTCCTTCAGTTTTTGTTTTTTTGGGAAGACCTTTATCTCTCCTTCTATTCTAAATGACAGACTTGCTAGATAAAGGATTCTCAGCTGCGTATTTTTTTCTGTTCATCACATTGAAGATTTCCTGCCATTCCTTTCTGGCCTGCCAAGTTTCAGTAGACACATAGTCACAAGTCTTATCGGTCTCCCTTTATATGTTAGAGCATGTTTATCCCTAGCTGCTTTCAGAATTCTCTCTTTATTCTTGTATTTTGCCAGTTTCACTATGATATGTCGTGCAGAAGATCGATTCAAGTTACATCTGAAGGGAGTTCTCTGTGTGTCTTGGATTTCAGTGCCTTTTTCTTTCCCCAGATCAGGGAATTTCTCAGCTATTATTTCTTCAAGTACACCTTCAGCACCTTTCCCTCTCTCTCCCTCCTCTGGAATCCCAATTATGCGTACATTATTTCGTTTAATTATGTCACTTAGTTCTCTAAGTCTCCCCTCATACTCCTGGATTTTTTTTATCTCTCTTTTTCTCAGCTTCCTCTTTTTCCATAATTTTATCTTCTAATTCACCTCTTCTCTCCTCTGCCTCTTTAATCCAAGCTGTGGTCACCTCCATTTTATTTTGTAGCTCATTTATAGCATTTTTTAGCTCCTCCTAACTGTTTCTTAGTCCCTTGATCTCTGTAGTAATAGATTCTCTGCTGTCCTCTATACTTTTTTCAAGCCCAGCGATTAATTTCATGACTATTATTTTAAATTCATTTTCTGCTATATTGCTTAAATCGTTTTTGATCAGATCGTTAGCTGTCGCTACTTCCTGGAGTTTCTTTTGAGGAGAATTCCTCCGTTTCGTCATTTTGGATAGTCCCTGGAGTGGCGTGGAACTGCAGGACTCTTCCTCTGTGCTGACTGGAGTAACTTGCGTTGGTGGGCGGGGCCGCAGTCAGACCTGTTGTCTGCCCCCAGCCCACCGCTGGGGCCACAGTCCCGACTGGTGTGTACCTTATCTTCCCCTCTCCCAGGGGCAGGACTCACTGTGGAGTGGTGTGGCCTCTGTCTGGGCTACTTGCACACCGCCAGGCTTGTGGTGCTGTTTCAATGGGATCTGACGTATTAGCCAAGGTGGATCCGCAGGGTGCACAGGGGCGGGAGGGGTAGGCTTAGGTGGTCTGCTTTGGGAGGGGCCCTGCAGCACCGGGAGGGAGGCAGACCCTTCAGAGGGATGGATCCGCAGAAGCACAGCGTTGTGTGCTTGCGCGGTGCAAGCAAGTTCCGTGTCGGGAGCTGGTTCCTTTTGGGATTTTGGCTGGGGGATGGGCAAGGGAGAAGGCCCTTCCCAGCGCCTTTGTTCCCCGCCAAGCTGAGCTCTGTCCTCCGGGGCTCAACAACTCTCCCTCCCGCTCTCCGAGCAGAGCTGTTGACTTATAACATTCCAGATGTTAAGTCCCACTGGCTGTCAGAACACACTCCATCCGGCCCCTCTGCTTTTGCAAGTCAGACTTGGGGGCTCTGCCTTGCCCGCTGGCTGCCCCTCCACCACCCCGGCTCCCTCCTGCCAGTCCATGTTGTGCGCACCGCCTCTCCGCCCTTCCTACCCTCTTCCACGGGCCTCTCGTCTGCGCTTGGCTCCGGAGAGTCCGTTCTGCCTCTCTTCTGGTGGTTATCTGGGTAAATTAGGCAGATGTGGGTGGAACCTAAGCAATCAGCAGGACGTGGTGAGCCCAGCGTCCTCCTATGCCACCATCTTCTCCAGGGTTATCTGTTGTGTTGTGCTTTGACCTGGTGCCAGATAATTGTTGGGTTAGTTTCATTTTGGAATGAAGTTCCACTATAATATGGGTATTAACTCCATATTCATTCATTCTGTCAGTTATAGACACATTAATCTTTTATCACACTTTCTCTAGTTAGAGCTAAATGAGAGCTTTACTTTCACAACTAAATTATGACCCAGTGAAAGAATCCATTCTAATGCTGTTTCTTTAACATCTCAGTTAGAGACTTCTGGACGGAGAATGCTTTTTTATGTTTGATGTTAGATTTCAGTTTCAAAAGAAAATTAAGCAGTTAAGTGGATATTGGGTGACAGCTTACAAATTTGGTAGTAGGTTGTGGGAATAGTCTATACTCCATCAAAAATTTTCATGGATATTAACTTAACAATTTTTGAACACTTATTCTTCTCCTTTTGCTACATTTTCTAAAGATTTTTCTTAGCTTATAATTTTCTTAATTTGGAGGAATGTGTGGGAGTTTAAGGTGATCATAATGTCAAGGAATAATAGGTTGAAAAAAATTCTTCAACATGAAGAAAAAATAATATTGCATGAAAATATTTTAAAATCTTGTGCCTAAAGGATCTTCTAAATCATTAGCACTAATGTTCAGAGTTTGTACTTCTTGCCCTTATAAGGACAGTATGTTACCCCAGTATCTTCGGATTAGTTTACTGTGAACATATTTTATTTTATATGAATAAATAATTTGAAATGAAATTCATAATGTTGAAAGAAACTTGGGAGCTGTGTTTTAATATTCTGTAGTGAAACAAGTCATTTTCAATGCAAATGTACCTACCTAACACATCTTTTTGGAGGTTTATTTTATTTGATGTTTATGTAGCCATTTCAGCCTTCTCAGGCTTCTTGTTTGCATGATCTGCCTTTTTCTATCTACTTACCTCCATCCTATTTATATTTTCATATTTAAAGTATGCCACTTATAGGCATATGTTTTTACACTTTTATAATCCATTCTGTCAGTCTCTGTCTTTTATTCATAATGTTTAGTCCATGTACATTTAATATAACTGTTGATAACATAGGATTTTGTTCTACTATTTTACTATTCTTGTTTGTCCCATCTCTCTCTCTCTCTCTCTCTCTCTCTCTCTCTCTCTCTCTCTTTTCCCCTCTACTACTTCTGTTTAGGATAATTGAGTATTTTGGGAATTCCTTTTTAATTTCCCAATTCGCATATTTTTATGGTTGCTCTGGGAATTACCATAAATAACCTTAACTTCTCAGGTTACTTCAAGTTAAAATTGTACATCTTTCTTATAATGTATAGAAATGTAGTAATGTTGTCATAGTTACCCTTCCCCATCTTTTGTGCTATCATTGTCATATACAGTAAAACCTTGGATTACAAGTAACTTGTTCTGAGAGTGTTGTGCAAGATGAGCAAACATAATAAATTTTAACTTGATAAACAACAGTGTCTTGCATTTTGAGTCGTATATGATGCTGAACATCACATCACAACTGGGCCAATGGTTCTTGAAATATGCTTTGATATATGAGTGCTTTGGATTACATGTTTCCAAAACAAATTATGCTTGCAAACCAAGGTTTTACTGTATGGTACAAATACATACATTATAGTTCCCATAACATAGTGTTATATAAATGCTACTTTGATTAGTAATAGTTAAGAAAGCAAGAGGAAAAACTAGTCTTTGGTTTTTATCTACATGTTTACTATTTCTAATGCTTTTCATTCCTCAGATCCAAGTTTCTATCTGGCATCACTTCCTGATGGCCTGAAGGGCTGAAGAAGGCCTGAAGGCCTGAAGAAATTCTTAGCATTTCTTGTAGTGTGTGTCTGCTGACAATTTTGCCTTTATTATTAAAGGATATTTTTGTTGGATACGGAATTCTGGGTGGACAGTTGTAGACTCTGGATTCTGTGAGGTTCCATCTTCACAATATTGTTTTATTTTAGCAATTAACTTTGGTGAACTTATTTTTGCAAACTCCCTTTCCTGTGGTGAGCAGCAACTGAAATCTCAATTCTGTTGTTTGTTTGTTTTTTATTTGTTTTTTTCCTTAGCTGGACTTTTGGGAGTCTGTCTGCATGTGCATCATTTAGGGGTCACCCAGAGACTTGAGCAGAGTTTATATACAGGATTTAGGGACTTCTCTTTTGAGGCTCTTTCTTTTTGGGGAACTAAATACAGAGTCAAGAAGTAGATCCACATATACATGGTCAGTTGATTTGCAATAAAGGTGCAAAGGCAATTTAGTGGAGAAAAGATAACCTTTTCAACAAATGGTATTTGAACAGTCATGTATCTTTATGCCAAGAACAAAAAACTTTGATTCATATCTCATAGCATATACAAAAATTAATTCAGAATGAATTGTAGACTTTAAAACAGAAAACTATGAAATGTCTATAAGAAAATATAGGAGATAATCTTTGTAACCTTGGATTAATCATAGGTTTCTTGGCAACAACACTAAAACACTAAAACATGATTCAGAAAAGAAAAAAATGATAGGTCAGACTTAATCAAATTAAAAAAAAATTGCTTTTTACAAAGCACTGTTAAGAAAATAAAACAGTAAGCTGTAGACTGGGAGAAAATATTTGCAAATCACATATCCAATAAAAGACTTTTGTCCAGAATATATAAAGAGCTCTCAAAACAATAATAAGAAAATAAACCACCTCATTTTAAAAATGAACAAAAGATGGGGCACCTGGGTGGCTCATTCAGTTAAGTGTCCAACTCCTGATTTTAGGTCAGGTCATGGTCTTATGATTTGTGAGTTCAAGTCCCCCATTGGGCTCCATGTTGACAGTACAGAGCCTGCTTGTGATTCTCTCTGTCCCTTCCCTGTGTGTTCTCTCTCTCTCTCTCTCTCTCTCTCTCTCTTTCTCAAAATATATAAATAAGTTTTTTTTTTAATGAACAAAATATTTAATCAGATACTTAACCAAAGAAGATATGCAGATGGCAAATAAACACATTAAAAGATGCTCAACATTACTAGGGAAATATAAATGAAAACCACACTGATAAAGAGGGTTCAAGATGGTAGCATAGGAAGATTCTAAACTTCCCTCTTCGCACAGACACAACAGATTTACAGCTACATGTGGAGTAATTTTCCTCTGAAAAGGACCTGAGAATAAGATAGACAGTGGTCTCCACAACAAAAGGTAAAAGAGACGCATCAACAAGGGTAGGAGAGGCAGTCAGACAGGGTGACCTCACAGCAGGAGGGATTTCCTCAAATATGGAATACTCCCTCAAAGAATTGAAGGATTGTGCCTCACACTGGATATGCCAACCCTGGGAACTAGTACCAGAAAGATGAGCCCCCAAAATGTCTGTGTTTGAAAATCAATGGGAATTAAGACCAGGAGAATCATAGAATTTTAGGGAATGGAGATCCCTTTCTTAAAGGGCTTGTATACAAACCCATTCACTCTGAGATCCAGCACAAAAGCAACAGGTTGAAAAGCATCTAGACCTTAAATGAGGGACACCCCTTTACTAATTTAAAAGCAGCTGTTGGAGAGGCAGGAATTTGCAGGAACTTTATCTGGGGACAGAAGTACTGGTAGATGCCATTTTTGTAATCTCATCCTAACTTGGTGGTGACTGAGCTGACTGGTGCTATTTTTGGTGCCCTCTCTCTAGCTTCCTAGCACCAGAGGGTATGCTCTTCGCCACCCCATGTTGTAACTGGCCTGGGCAAGTGCCCCATGCCCCACCCACCCTGCTCAGCATCTTAGCAGCAACAGGATTGGGTGAGCTCCCTGAGCCCCCACCCACCTCACACAATGACCAAAGCCACAACCAGGAAGAACAAGCAATTCAAACCCCTCTTTCCCTGTGCAGTGCTAGAACCACAATTGGGACAACCAGGGCAACCAGGCCGGGTGAGTGCCCTGAGCCCCACCCTTCACACACAGCAGCCACATCCCTAAAACAATGGCAGGCACTCACAACCCATGCAAGAGACACACACAGAGTGCCTGATTC
>NW_026059853.1:0-30885 GCF_023721935.1 Panthera uncia | reverse complement strand
CAGTCGATGTTAAACACGCAGGGGGTTTGAGCCCCAGAGAAAGGAAGCTGTGAAGAAGCTCACTCACATCAAGTGACCTTTGCCCTCGATAAAACGGAAGCCACGTTCAGCTGCTCAGGGTGAAGGGGTGTTGCCGGGAGCCTAAAGAAAGCAGGGATCCTCACGTGCTGCGGGCTCTGGCGTTGGCATTAAGCAGCGGTGAGTAAAGGGTTTACTGAGGAGCGTTGGGAGTCCACCTGAAATGAACTAACCTGCGGGCGTCGGGGACAGAATTCTCTCTGTTTTCGGACTGTGTCCAGCAGTGCTTGGCCTTAGGGATCTGCATGGGGGAGCGGAGTTAAATACTGGTATCGGTGAAGCGGCCGTCTCCCCTCCACCGCCCCTGCCCGGTTCCAGGCTGGCAGAGAGGAGTGAGGGCAGAGGAGGGCTGGGTAACCCAAGACGGGCCGTGCACGGTCATTCGCTGGCCTGCTCTGCTGCTCTCTCCTTTCCTCCATCCTCCCTCCACTGTCGTTCCCTCACTCTCACTGCATGGCCTGGCTCCCGCCCACTGGGAACGTAGAAGCAACCAGAAGGCAGCTTCTGCCAAACGCTGCCGCCCAGCAGAACCTGTGCCCTGCGCTCAGCTTTCCCTCCCCCACCCCCCACAGGCCCCGTCTGCGGCGCCCCTTCTGTGCTGGATACCAGCCCCTCTCACCTACTCAAGAGCTGTCCTCTGCTCTTGAAGTCTTTGGACTTCCTTCCACGCCATCAGCTGTTCCCTGGGCAGGGGCAGAGTGGGATTTAATATAATCGTCATAGACCATCTGCCAAGCAGGCACAAAGCAGCAGTGCAGTTGAAGGGACTGGCTGTTAAGTGGAAGAGGGAAGTGACCATATCAAGGAATGACGGACAGTAAAAGGGTGGTAGGATCAGTGGTGTGGACGCCCCGGGAGGGTGAATGGATTGTCGGATCCAGGTTATGGACGAAAGTGAGCTGGAAATCTAGGAGGTGGTGGTCAGAGGGTAGGTGCGTGAAAGTGATGACCGAGGAGTATTCTTGGTTTGGCAGGTGGTCATGGGGGTGAGGGGTGTTGGATAGCAGCCACAGGAGTGGGGGAGGTCTGATGACAGGACATTCGAAGCCAGGGGCCTCCGGGGAGGTGGGGGAGTGATGGTGGATAGCAGGGATGATACCTGCCCCCTCTCCAAGTCCGGTAGCTCGAGGGCTGTGGGGCGGAGAAGTACCCTGATGGGGCTTCAGGAGAAGCGAGGTGAGAGCGAGCCAGGGTTTCTCTCTCCACTGCAGCCTGTGCTTCACACAGCAGCCAGAGGGGTCAGTCTGTAGCAGAAGTGTGACTGTTTCTGTCCCCATCCTCCGGGTACTCATTGTTTTTTAAATTAGTTTATTTATTTTGAGAGAGAGCAAGCACAGGGGAGTGGCAGAAAGAGAGGGAGAGAGAGAATCCCAAACAGGCACGAACCGTGAGATCATGGCCTGAGCCTAAAAAAAGAGTCAGATTCATGGAGGCGCCTATGCGGTGAAGCATCCGACTTTGGCTGAGGTCACGATCTCCCAGTTTGCGAGTTGGAGCCCCGCGTCGGGCTCTGTGCTGACAGTTCAGAGCCTGGAGCCTGCTTCCGATTCTGTGTCTCCCTGGCTCTCTGCCCCTCCCCTGCTCACACAATGTGTGTGTCTCTCAAAAATAAACATCAAGGGGCGCCTGGGTGGCTCAGTCGGTTAAGCGTCCGACTTCGGCTCAGGTCACGATCTCGTGGTCCGTGAGTTCGAGCCCCGCGTCGGGCTCTGGGCTGATGGCTAAGAGCCTGGAGCCTGCTTCCGATTCTGTGTCTCCCTCTCTCTCTGCCCCTCCCCCGTTCATGCTCTGTCTCTGTCTGTCTCAAAAATAAATAAAAAACATTGAAAAAAATTAAAAAAAAATAAACATCAAAAAAAATTAAAAAAAAAAAAAAAGAGACACATAACTAACTGATCCACCCAGGCGCCCCCACGAGTATTATTTGCAGCTTGATCCCTCACCTCCTTCAGGGTTAGGGTTATTCAGGTGTGTTCCTCCCAGGGATTTTCTGGCCACCCTCTCTGAAATGGGGCTTCTCTTGCCAAGTACTAACATCCCTATTCTCTGCCTTTCTGTTTGTCTCTGCAGTACTTATCACTCTTTGACGGTATACATTTTATTTCCTTATGTGTGTATTTGTGAGTTATTATGTCTTAATTTTTAAGTGCTGTGTTCCCCCCATACCCAGAACAGAACTTGGCAAAAGGCAAGTATTTGGTGAATATTAGTTGAAGGTAGAATTGATGGAGGGCGAGAGGGAGGGAGTGCAGGTGGGCTGAACAAAGAGATACAAGGGACATCAAGAACGAGGAGATAGTGTTGTCGCAGAGTTCGGGTTCTAGGGTGAGCCTGGCATGGGATTGTTTCGTGGGGGGTTGGAGAGGATGGGAAGGTTCCCGTTGTCGAGGAAGCTGAATTTCGGGGACCCTGGAAAGCGAGAGGGAGGTCCAACTTCTCCAGCCGATGGCAAGGGCTTATGCAGAGAGGAGAGTACACACGAGGCCCAGTCGCCGAGGCCTTCAGGAGGGGCTGCGTGGTCAGTGCGGGACTCTAGCAAAGGCTGAGGAGGAGAGGAGTTAACAAAAGACAGAAAGAAAGAAAGAAAAGTCTATTCACAGAGAAACTAAGTAACACCTGTGAGGTTGTGAGGCGTTGCCTCCCCGTGCAGCAGCCTTCATTTCCCCCAGATTCTCCTGGGTGTACTGAGTTAGCTGAGAGCTCTTTTGGTTTAGAAGGTCTCTTGAAATACAGGATAAAAAGTATTACACAGATAGAACTAAAATGGCTAACGCTAGTTCTTTAAAAAAAAATTTTTTTTTTTTTAACTTTTATTCATTTTTGAGAGACAGAGTGTGAGTGGGGGAGGGGGAGAGAAAGAGGGAGACACAGAATCCGAAGCAGGCTCCAGGCTCCGAGCTGTCAACACAGAGCCCGACGTGGAGCTCGAACTCACAAACCGTGCGGTCATGACCTGAGCTGAAGTTGGATGTTTAACCGACTGAGCCACCCAGGTGCCCAACTAACACTAGTTTTTAAAAGTCTGCTACTCTGGCGTGGGATGACAAGGGGCTCTGAATAAACATGGTGGCAGTGAATGGCTGGTTCCTTGGGGTCGTGGGGGTAGAACACTAGCGTTTGCTTTTCCGGCTGTCGTAGGTTCAAAATACAGAGTATGCTTTACACGGGTATATTTGTGGTTGGAAACTTTAATGTGCCCAAGTCATCTCCATTGACATCCGAATATCTCAGTTATGTTTCTGGTAAATTTATGATTTTCTTATACTCTGCCAGAGACCATAGTGCTTTACAAGGTTGGCAGCATACTGCTGACCTAATTTACCATTCAGACTCGCTCTCAGTGTTCTCAGTGTTTCAGTACACAACTATTTATTTAGTCCACTTGAAGTGCATTTTAGGTGTACTTTATTACATTTGAAGGGTCGTCTTCCCCTCACTCACATAAGCATAAAATAAGTGTTTGAGTATTTTAAAAACACTTCCCACATTTGTTTGGTGTTTTTTTTTAAGTGCAAAGTACCTTCAGAACATGAGCAAGCGTCGTCCCATTTCCAGGAGGATGAAGAGACGATAGCTCGTGTCCAGCCCGCACTGGAGGCTGTGTTCCTCCATGTTTCTGCTGGCTCAGGCCTCCTCTGGCTTCCCCTCCCACCCTTAGTTTTCAACCACTGTTTTCTCCTGTCGTCTGGTTTACTTCAGTTCAACTCCTTCCTCTCTTTCTAGTACCTTCAGATCAAAATTTGTAACTATACATTAGGTCTCCGTTTCAGTATCACTTTCTCAAAGAGGTCTTTCTAGAGTCTTCCCTGCCGACTTCGTTGGGTCCCTCTGCTGCATATTGTCATCATTATGCTTTCCCATCCTAACTTCTTACACCTGGTTGTAATTACATGTGTCATCTCCTTGTGCCCTGGTAAAATTCATAACCTCTGAGGGACCACGTCTGTCTCACGAAGTGTTAGATGCTGAGCACCTAGAATACACAGTGCCTGGGACACAGATACGTGGGGAGGGAAGGAGGGAACGAATGAGAGCGTGACCCAGGCCCGCCCTCCTCGCCACTGCCGCTGTGCCCAGTGACCACCTGGCACAAGTACAAAGGGCCAGGTCTCCTCTGCTGAGAAAGTATCCAGTCACTGATGTGTTTGTGGCTGTGCTGGCGGTGATTGGGAGGTGACCTCAGGCTCTTGCAACTCCTAACTGGCTTTACGTGGAATTATTCTACTAAGGTGAAGGTCTGGTTCACTGTGACTGAGTGTACCTACTCTGCCTTCTGTGTGGCGGTCCTGGGGAGGATGGAGAATGATGAAGTCAACAGATAAATTCTGGTGAAATAATTTTAGTTCTTTCCCCATATCCTGCTGCTGTGTCTGTTAGGATCGCATGCCAAATTTCTAGGTTTTTAAGGGAAAGTTACATAAAATAAATCATGTGGTATGTATATATGTGGTATCTGGAAGTGTCATGCTGTTGATAGTAAGGATAGTGACTTAGAAAAATATTCTG
This sequence comes from Panthera uncia, assembly GCF_023721935.1. Taxonomy (NCBI): domain Eukaryota; kingdom Metazoa; phylum Chordata; class Mammalia; order Carnivora; family Felidae; genus Panthera; species Panthera uncia. Next base: position 26,301 of record NW_026059853.1, on the reverse strand, counting down.
CACAAATAATCATCCAGAAAACTGCTTTGCCCAGTTCACTGGAGTTTGACAACGGTTTACTTAGCACCTTGTGTAAGTCCACGATCCCTTATCGTAAACCCTGGCCCAGCTGCATTTTTGGAATACGGACTTCTTTATATCTTAAAAAGTTAATATGCTACCCAGTGAGGTCTGGGACGTCACCCCATAATCAAGCATTTGTCCTTCTGTCTTGAAATATTCACATTAAATAGGATAAATGTGCTATTAATAGCCTCAAGTAAGTTCAGGTTCTGGGTTTGCTGCCACATAATTCTGGTTAGGCTGGGCCACAGATGAATTATGTAAAAACTTTAAGGTTTTGGAGTCTGGGGGGCTTGGAATTACTCGGCAGAGAACTGGAGTGGTGCTTAATACCTGAGCGTCTCTTGAATGCCTCCCCTCCGTTCCAAGGGGCAGCGTTAGGCCACGACCGTCGTCTGGATGTCAGGAGCTCCCTCCCACTCAGTTTCTTAGCAGTCCTTTGTCCTAAGACAAGCTTGTTCGTGTCACTCCTCTGTGTAAATTCTTTCGGTGGCTTCTTACTGCCTTAAAGATAACGTCTGTGTTTCTTAAGCCATCACACAAGCCGGTTATGATAGGGCGGCCGCCTCTCCAGCCCCGGAGCCCCTCCCACTTTCCGCCGTACAGATGTGTTCCTCCGTTCCGTAGTCCCGCTTGCCCGCCGGCTGTGCCTTCTGTCTGGAATGGCCCCTTTACCCTGCCTTCGTCTTCACATCCCTTTCAAACTCATCTGGTTTTCAGGTTTTTAATTAGATGTCACTTCCGAGGGCACCTTTGCACCCCTGATTCTAGATTAGATGCTGCACCTTGTATTTGGACGGCATTTTATTCTCTTCTGGCATTGTGGTGTGATTACGTTGCTCATTGTCCAGAGCAAGTTCCTCAACCTCAGCACTCTTGACGTTGTTTCTTTGCTTATCCAATGACCTGGTGTTTACCACTCTCCTACGCCTCTGACATTTGACTTCCTTGGCTTCTGGCTTTTGACCCCTGACATTTGCCCTGCTTTAGCAGTCAACTTCTACACGGTTCTAAACATCTCCCTAGGTTTTCCTGCCTTGGCATTGCTGACATTTGGCTGTGGGAGACTGTCGCTGCAAGAGTCATCATAGAATGCTTAGCCGCATCCCCGGACCCTACATGCTAGATGGCAGTAGCACACCTCCTGTCCTGCTGCATTGTGACAACCAAACATGTCTCCACACATTGTTCCCTGGGTGACACAGTCACCCTTGGTTGTGATCCACTGGTCTAGAAGGAAAACTCTTGGTGGCAGAGGCTATGCTTATGTGGGTCTTAATGCCCCTAGCTTGGCACACATAGATCCCCTTAAAAGTATTGAATTGATGAATAGGGTAGGGGGGAGGGTACTGTACAAGGAAGGAGGTGGATAAACGATGGACACATGAAGAAAAAGGCTCAGCTCTGTCACGATGTGGAGCATGATGTGTGTGAGTTTCTATACACAGTGGGTTCAGACTCTGTTCCGCCTGTTTCTCTGTTACTCCTTTCACCTCCTGGGCCATCCCCAAGGGACTGCTTTCCTGCCTTAGAGCTACAGGCACAGAATCTCCTGATTGCTCAGAGGCTGCCTTAGAATCAGCCAGAGAGCATTTGTTCAAGCACCAACGAAGTCATGGGCACAGATAAGAATCAGAAGCAATCCTTGCCCTTGAGTTGCGCCAGCCTAGTGAGAACGACACTTGGCTGGTTTCTGTCTCTGGTTTCTGCCCCTCCATCCTTTCCTTCCTGGCATTTGCGTATGCCTCCTATGCAACCTAGGTTAAACTGGGCCATTCTATTATATGGGCCCAGAGCACCTGTTCTTTTCCTTCATAATGTTCCCACAATTTTAATTGTATAGTTTTTTCCATGTTTATTTAATGTTCCTGTTCCTTGAGGCTAACCTCTGTGGAGGAAGAGACAGTGTATGTTTCTCCAGCTCGTGGCACAGGAACTGGCACATTGTAGGCATTTAATGCATAATTTATAGACAAGTGAGAATGCATCTAGTAGGCCCTCCAAGAACCCAAAAGAGCAAGAAAATACAGTGTTGGTTTTGGGAGTAAGATAGGAGAAGAAATTGGACTAGAAGTATCTGGGTTGACTTTCTGGGGGAAAAAAATATATGTATACATATAGAAGGCAAGAAAAAAGAAAAGCTGTCCATAACCACAGGCTTGATGTTAGGAGACAGCCACTTTGTAGATGTCAGCCTCTGCTGCCTTTTCTTTAAAATGCAGGTTCCTTGAAGCTTTGAAATATATGAATTTAGAAAAATACGGAGAATAATATAATCTCTGCTTAGCTTAAGTGGAATCTTAACATTTTGCTACCTTCGCTTTACGTTAAAGTGATACAAAATGTCTTGCAAATAGTTGACGCCCCCTCTGTAGCCCTGCCAGATGCTTCCCCCCCCTTCTTCCTTTTGCAGAAGAACCATCATCCTGAAGTGAGAGTGTGTTACTCCCTTACATGGGTTTCGATACATACGTGTATATTTATAAACAGTGTATTTACTCTGTGCATCTTGAACTTTGTGCAGTATGGTATCATAGTCTGTGTATATTTCTGCAACTTGTTCATTTAACTGTTGTGTGTGAGATATATCTGTACAGATGTGTGTAGCAATAATTCCTGTCATTCGCTACTGTTAACCATTTTTGCTTCTGGTATTCTAGGATTATGATAGTTTGTTCATTTGCTGTCAGTGGGAGTTTTGGTTATTTCCATGCTTTGCTATTAAACAGCGTTGCTATGAGCATGTGATACTGTCTTCTTGTGCATATTTAACATCTTCTTTCGAGTTTCCTAGAGGTAGAATTGCTGGTTCATAGGGCATGTGCATCCTTGACTTCACGAGATGTGGCCAGATCATTCTCCAGAGCAGGTGTACCAAGTACAGCTCCTGATAGCAATGTCTGAGAGTTCCTCGTGTTCCATATCCTTGCCAAGCCTTGGTATTGTCAAATTTCTGGGTGTGTTTTTTTCATATCACCGACGCTCTTCTTTTTTTTTTTTTTGCTAATTTGTAGTACATTTTTTTGTTTTCTAGTGTGAGCATCTTTTCTCTATGTTTATTTGGGCTATTTCAGTTTCCTCTTCAGTGAGTTGTTTCTCTTCTGTGTGTTTTCCTATTGGATTGCTTCCCCCGCTTATGTATCTTTAGTTCTTTATATATTCTGGCTGCTTATCTTTTGTTGATATTTTGCATTTCAAGTATGTTCTCCCAGTGGCTTATCTTTTATGATGTGCTTTGTTGTGTGCAAGTTTACATTTTAATCAAGTCACATTTATTAGTCTGTTCATTTATGGTTGGCTTTTTGCATCATGTTTAATAAATCCCACCGTACTCTGAGTACTTTGGGGTCATAAAGAGATCCTACCATATTTTCTTGTAAAAGTTTGTTCTGCTCTTTAGCATGAGTCTAATCCACATGGAATTTATTTGTGTGTGTGGTATGAGATAGGGAATAATTTTCCATGTGAATAAACCAGTGGCACGAACCAGCATCTCTGATTGCATAGTCCCATCTTTTTCTCCACTGATATGTATTGCCACTTTGTCTTGTATTCGGATTGCTCAATGTGCAAGAGTTCTTTCTGCTCCACTGTTCTACAATATATTCTTGTGTCATTTTATACCATCTTAATTACTGGGACTTTGTATATTTTTGTATTAGGCAAAGCCCCATGGTAGGAACCTTGGACACATGGTTGTGATTGGAACTTAGGGTCCGGCAGGAGAGTAGCAGGTAGCTACCTAGGAAGGAAGGTGGATGTGATACTGTGCAGGGTTTTCAGGAGAACTTTGAGGGCCCAGATTAGATCTGCCCTTGGACCCAGTGGGTAAGTGGATGCTGCTGGGGACAGCAGGAGGGACTGGGACTGTAATCTTTCAGCAGCAGTCGGTGGTTTTTTGGAGGGGACATAGGGTCTCAAAATGTTATTTGTGCATTTCCCGTAAACGTATATGTGCCTTATGTTTTTCTGGACTTTAACTTTTCTTTAGGAAAGTGTTATTTTCTTAAAACCCCACCAGATGATCCAAACTTCTATTACATGAAAAAGTCTTTAGAAACTGTTGTTATGGTGTTACAGCTTTCATTTGAAAACTGGTTCTTAGCATTGCCATTTTCTTTTACAGTTAATGTGGCACTTTTTCTTTGTTAACTTTTGGCTTTATTTTTTCTTCTCTACTTTGTACTGAATTGAATCAGAAAAAAATGAATACTATTTTTAAATGCTATTATTCTTTTGAAGAAAAGCTTCAATTTAAAATGTTGGTCTAAACTGTAAGAGGTTTCTCTCAACTGTGCTTGCTTTACTAAGAATGAGTAACATGACCTTTTTTTTTTTTTAGATTTTAGAGAATAAGAGCGATGTCACGACGTTCCAAATATATGTTGTTGTCTTCCTTATTTTGGTGGCATCTGAACTCTTGTTAAGTATTAACTGACTTAGTAACAATCAACGAACTTCGAGAAATTGGCAGCGTCTGGATCATTAAGCCCTTATGAACTCCCTTTTGAACTTCCTTCTGTGCTGTTTGAAAAAGCACTATTAGAGAGATGCAGAATGGGACAGCGGGACCAAAACCCTGTGTGTTTCTTTTTCAGATTGGAAATGTCTTTATTCTCCTTGCGGACTCCAAAAGTATAACACGCTCACTATAAAAAGTTTACACGATACCAAAGGGTACAGAGCAGCACTACCCAGGAGACGTCTGTGTGGTGCCAGAGACGCTCTGTTCCGTGCTGCCAGGGTGGTGGCCATTAATCACATGTGGTTGTTGAGCCCTTGAAATGTGACTAGGATGATTGCAGAACTGAATTTTTAATTCAATTTAATTTAAGTCTAAGCAGACATCTGTGGCCCGTGGCTCCTGCATCGGGCGCTCAGAGCAATAACCATTGTGATTAAGTCCCTGTGTGTCTGTTGGTCTCTGTGTCTGCCCTCCCGTTTCTTCTCTTCTGTCTCTTGCCCCGTCTCTCTTCCTCTCACCACCTTCCTCTTTCTTTAGCCTGCCTCGCACAGACTGTCCTTGCCTTCTCTTGCCTGCCAGCCTCCCTGCTCCTCTGTGTACCTGCCCCAGTCTCTTCGCCCGGTCTTCCCATGTGTCGTCTGTATACGCGATCCTTGCTGTTCACTAGAGCCAAGTTTTCCACTTAAATCTGTGTCATGGACTTTTTCCCCTCTGAGTATACCAAGGTCCATCTTTTTCCCTCATTTATACCAACATTTCAGTGAAATGCATGTACCAGTATTTATTTAACCTACTGATGGGCAATGGGTTGTTCTCATTTTTTCTCTATAAATATTTGTTTGTAACCACTGTACTTTCTCCTGTTAGAGTTTTTCCTGTATGTTCTTTGAGTACTTTGCTGTTGTGCATAGGGCTGGGTTGTTCAAAACTGTGAAATTTGTCCTTTGTTTTGTTCTGCGGTACCTGCTGGATTTGCCTTAGCACTTCAAATTAAGACACCCCCCCCCCCCCCGCCCCCTGCCCCCAGACCACTTGCCTGCAGCTTCAAAGACCATACTAAGGTTTATAGCCTTTAATGGCGCGATACGCTGGGAAGAAAGCGACTTGGAACGTTACACTGACCTGAGTGTCTGCCCACTGTTGCCTGTCTCAGAGAAGTCGGCTGGGGGCAACTGCCTTTACCTTCCTTGAGCCATCTTGGCAAGGGGGCATGTCACGGCGGCACCAGCCCCCCTTCTGCCCAGCCCGTCCAGAAAGGCCATCACTGCCCACTGCCTCATGGTCAGAGTTCCACTGGGGATAAATCCTTGCGGATCCAGGTCTCTCTGGGATTCACAAGGAAATCTTAATGGTTTAATGGAAAGCTTGGCCCAGCAGACAATGGTCATGTCAGCCAGAGGCTTCTTTTTGGAAAGGAGGCCTCAGAGAGGGGATGGATGGCTGAGGGTGAGCAGAAGCCCTCCCTGGCTAACAACTCACTTCTGTCCGGTTGGCTTTTTTTTTTTTTTTTTTTTTTTTTTTTTTTTTTACCATATCCCAGAATTTTCTAAAAATATTCTGTTGCCACAAATAAAAGATAAAAACTCTTAAGTCTTTTAAAAATAACTTGTTTAATGAAATTCCGTGTAATAGTTACTTTTATTTGGCAAATGGGTTTTATGCACTAAATCTGTTTCAGAAGGTTTATAATATGCTGAGGTCATTTCCAAGTGATGATCCAAGTTCTGTGTTCCAAGTGATGATTAAAGATTTTTTTTTAATCTTTATCTGAAAAATATTTTTCTTAAGGACAATGATGTATTTATAGGAAATAATTAAAGTAACGTTGCTTGAAAAACAAAGGGCTTGTGGAACACAGCAATCTGAGCTGCCTTCCCCTTCAGTAGTTAGTCATTTCCAGTACAGATATTGTAACCCTAAATAATTACTTTCAAGGACTAAATTCAAAATCCTGAACTTCTCTGCCTACCTTAAGAAAACACTTAAGAGGTAACAATGTTACAAGGAATAAAAAGGTACCCAGAGACCTTTTACTGATAGTACTTTAAAAAAAAAATGACAAACAACTTTTGGATTCTTGTAATCCATTGAGATTAGTTTGGGTACCTAGATTTCAGAAGTGATGTAAGAACAATGCCTTTTCTTTAAAAATAAGCTTGTTCTTTTCTTTCAGAAAACTTTAGTTTATACATATAGCCGTGTTCTACTGCCAGATCTCTAGAAACGGAAAGCCTGTTAAGTCCCAAATGTCAGAGAAGACAATACGACGTATACATATTGATTTCAACTTCTGTTCCTTTTAGAGCTAGCCCATAAGCCTGTGTTAGGGAGATTTGAAAACCCTATTATCATTTATTCATCAGAATATTTTTGTGTGTCTGCACAGTTGGTAGGAATAAACTTTTTTTGGAAGTTTGAAGTATAATTAGAAAGTTATGACAAGCTAGAAATGAAGTTTAGCATGAGGTTTTTACCAAATTCAGATAAGGATTGTGATACTCTTTATGTTACTTCATGCACTAGGGAAGCAGGAGTGTGGTAGACAAAATCATACCGCCAGTTGCTAATGTTTATTGACCACGTCCTGTGTGCTCACAGCTCTGCTGTGCACCTGACATCTCTAATATCTCCACTTCTCCCTTTAATCCTGTACAGTAAGTTTTTGTCACTTCCATTTATACCTCAAGATCCTGTGGCTTTGAAAGTTCTTGCCCACCAGTTAGACAATCCCAGAGCTGGAACTGGAACCCAAGCAGCCCAACAAAGAGAGAAGAAAGCCTTCACTAATGCAGGTCTTATGTGACAAGGTCACGTGAAATATGGACTGAATTTGGTGACAGTGAGGTGAATATACCAGCTAGGATACAGCTGTAACTAAAAATGAAGCCAGGGAGCGATTACTGAATGCCTACTCAGTCAGTGCCAAGCGTGGCTCCAAGCACGCAACGTATATTGTCTCACATACGTTGAAGGGTAATTTGCACCCTTCAAGGGAGATAATATTTACAGCCATTTTACAAAGAGGCTTAGGGAGGTTAGGTAACTTGCCCTTAGTTGTCCTTCTTGTAACTCGTGCATTTGAAACGGTGTGGAGTAATGGATTAGCATCAGTTTAAGAAAGATTTCTATTACTTTATTGCAAGGCTTGCCTTAGCTCTGTTCAGCTCAATATTTTCATCATTGACTCAGATGAAGATGCAAAAGACAAATTTCACAGGACACAAAGAGAGAGTATATGCGTATATTGGAGGATGGAACGGTATTCAGTGAGTTCTATTTGTTATGTTTCCTTTAAAATAATTTTTTTCAACATTGATTTATTTTGGAGAGACAGGGAGAGACAGAACATGAGCAGCGGAGGGGCAGAGAGAGAGGGAGACACAGAATCGGAAGCAGGCTCCAGGCTCCGAGCTCTCAGCACAAAACCCGAGGTGGGGCTCGAACCCATGAACCATGAAATCATGAGCTGAGCTGAAGTCAGACGCTTAACCCACTGAGCCACGCAGGTGCCCCTGTTATGTTCCTTTTTAAACGTAAGTGATCTGTCCACATGTTCGGGGACGGTAGTAACACGATACTAAATCTGCTCTCCCTCCGCCAGCAGCCACTCCGTCGCACCCCCCGCTCACTCACACAGGGGAGAAGCGCTCTACTGCTTTCTCGTGTCTGCATCTAGAGTTTCATTTTAGCAAAAATGGATAAATTTATGTTCTTCTTTTTTTCTAGTTTTCTGTCTAACATCTTTCCCTGTCACTGTCACCTGGAGAGCTTTCTCATTCTTTCTTATTATGTGAAAAATATTACAGTATTATTATATTAAAAATAATCTTTTATAATATCATTTTTAAAATTTTATTTTTAATATGCCTGTGGTAGTAGTCACTGCTTTGGGCATATGTTTCTAGTTTCTGACCAATATAGAGTCGTGTCACCACAGTCAAGATCTGTAACCATTCTGGGGCGCCGGGATGGCTCGGGTGGCTAAGCGCCAACTTTGGTTGAGGTCATGATCTCTCAGTTCTGGGTTCGAGCCCCACATCGGGCTCCGTGCTGACAGCCCAGAGCCTGGAGCCCGCTTGGGGTTCTGCGTCTCCTTCTCTCTCTCTGCCCCTCCCCTGCTCACACTCTGTCTCTTTATCTCCAAAATAAAGAAACACGACAACAATTTCAAAAAAGATCTATAACCGTTCTATAGATTTCCCCAACATTTCCTTGGCTTCCCTTTTATTATCAGCCCCACCCCTGGCAGCCGCTGGTGCTTTTGCTTTTCCACAAAACTGGCTTCCCCGGTAAGTGAAGCCCTCCAGGATGGTTTCCTTTCCTGTCGCAGCGTGCATTGGTGATGCAGCCATACCGTCGCAGGTATCAGTAATCAGCCCTGTTACTGACCACTGGTGTTCCCTTGTATGGATGCACCACGGCTTCCTCTTGCATTCGAATCGAAGGACATTTGAGTTTCCAGTTTTTGGCAATTAGGAGTAATGCTGCTATAAACATTTACCTACAGATGATATTATTTTTCACAAGTAGCATCACTGAGGTGTCATTTCTGTATCCTAGGTTTCACTTATTTAAAAGTGTAAACTTCAGTGGTTTTTAGTAAATTTACAGAGCCAGGCAGCCATCACTGCATTCTACTTTTACAACATGTTCATCACCCCAAAAAGAAGCCTCACACCCATCCCATGTACATGTAATTCCGATTCCTACCCCAACCTCAGAAAACCATTGTTTTCTTCCTAGATAGATTTGCTTTTTCTGGAAATCTCACATAAATGGAATCATACCATATGTGGTCTTCTTTCAGTGAGCATAATTTTTTGTTTGTTTCATCCATGTCGTATCATGTTTCTTTTTTGTTGCTGAATAATATTCCACTAGGATATACCACTTTTTGCTAATTGATTCACTAGTTGATGATCATTTAAATTGTTGACAGTTTGGGGCTATTATGAATAATGCTGCTGTCAACATGTGTTTGTAAGTCTTTGTGCAGATCTAGGTTTTCCTTTACCTTTGAAAAGACATCTGGGAGTGGAATTGCTGGACCATAGGGTAAAATTACATTTAACACTTCAGAAAATACCAAACCGCTTTCCAAAGTAGCCGTATCATTTTACATTCTCACCAGCAGTGTGTCACGTCTCTTCTCAAGCACACATAGTGACAGAATTGTTCCAACTCAACAGTAAAAAAGACAAATGACCCAACTTTTACATGGGCATTTCTCCAAAGAAGATACATACGTAGCCAATAAAAACACATAAAGATGCTCAATATCATTAGTCATTAGGGAAATGCAGATCAAAACAACAGTGAGATCCCACTGCATATCCACTGGGATAACTGTGACAAAAAAAAATAAAAAAAGAAAGAAAAAGAGGAAGAAAGAAAGAAAGAAAGAAAGACAGACAGAAAAAGAAAGAAAAGATTTAGACAAATTGGAACCATTCTCTTTTGCTGGTGGGAATGGAAGATGATGCATGCAGACTTGTGGACAGCAGGTGGATAGTTAGTTCTTCAAATAGTTAAGCACACAGTTACTCTGTGGTATTCCCGCTCCTATGTATGCCCAGGAGAACTGAAAACATGTTCACACAAAACTTGAACATGGTGTTCATAGCAACATTATTCATAACGGCCAAAAGGTGGAAATATTCAAAGTCCATCACTGATGAGAGGATAAACAAAATATGGTAGATCCATATAGTGGAATATTATTTACCCATCAAAAGGAATGGAATGTGGACACCTGGTACAGCCTGGATGAATCTTGAAAACATTATGTTAAGTGAGAGGAACTACACGCAAAGTCCACACATTCTGTTTATCTGAAATGTCTAGAACAGGCAAATCCTTAGAGACAGAAAGTAGATGAGTGGTGGCTGGGGGAGGGGAGGCAAGGAAGTGATTGCTGATGGGCATGGGATTTAAATGTGGTGAAAATGCTCTAGAATTAGTGATGGCTGGACACCTTGTGAATATACTAAAAATCACTGAACTGTCCACTTTGGAACAGTGAATTTCATGGCAGGTGAATTATATCGCAATTAACAAAAAAGACTCCTTATCTATAACCATTGTAAAACTAATAAAATTTTCGCAGATGTTTGAAATTGCTGATTGATGATATGTGCCAACGTGTGTTTAAGGCAGAGAAGAATTCACAAGTATTTTGAAGGACTATGATACAAGGAGAATAGATTTCATATTTAATTACGGCATTAGAAACTTATTTATAGTGGTACTAGCTGCTAGGGTGCTGTTACAATTCTCTGAATATGAACTTTTATTTGGCATGTACTCTGAATGCTTGTCTCAAAGTATAGTCTGACCATATTTTGCATAAAGTAAGATGGTAATGAAATAATATGTCAGTAGTAATTTGTATTAACAGACTCCAGAAAACATAAAAAGACCCAAGTTTCCAATTTGAGCTGCCTTTTGGTAGCAACGTAAATCTTTAATATTCTTTCTGTTAATTGAATATTTAATATTCAAACGGACCAACCTTTTCTAGTCCGTTTGTCTTGGGACGTAAGAGGTGACAATAAAGTCTGGTGATACATTTCTGTTCTCACTAGTTAAGTTGTATGCTAACCACAAGTCAGCTGTGTTTATTCCCAAAGCTGTTCATGCCAATAGCACAATAGCAGTAGTAATCATAATTATATAGTTCAACTAAATATTATATAAACTGATGAAATATGAGTACAAAAAAAGTTAAATGTTTGGAAACACAAAGTCATGTTACTGAATGCTGTTGAATTGGGTGTGAGTGAGAAACTAAAAAAATTGGGTTAAAAGTTGTAAAAATGTGGAAGCATTCTATGCTTCAAATCCTTTAAATTTGGGTTCCACTCTAAAGAAATCGAAACTTGAAATCGTAGACAGTCGTGGCTTATGCCAGACAGCTGATACATGTGCGAAGAGAAGGCCTTGACCCTGTGGTGGAAGACTGGCAAAATGAAAGGCCACATACGCCCTTTGATTTGAAAGAGAATGTGTGAAGATTTGTGTGTATCATGTTTAAGGACCCTTTAAAAAAGTTTTTTTTTTTCAGTAGAGACACAGCGTTACGTCACTTCGAGGTGTGCGACGTAGTGATTCAACAAGTCTGTACTCTGTACAACTCTCCGTGCGCCACAAGCGTAGCTCTCCTGTCACCGCACAGTGCGCCACCACAGAAGCGTCGACTATATTTCCCTCTCTGTGCCCTTCATCCCCATGACTTACTCATTCTAGAACTGGAAGCCTGTCCTTCCCACGCCCTTCCATCCATTTTGACTAGCCCCCCACTCCTCTTCCTTCTGGCAACCATTGGTTTGTCCTCTGTGTTTATAGGTAATGACTCCTCTTTTACCTGAGTTTTTCAATTTACCACCTACCCACCTCACAACCACCTGCCTGGTTGCCTCAGGCAAGAGAACTGGGTTATGAATGAGGGGACTCACGGCCCCGCCTGGTGCTTAACTAGTCCCGATACCTTAGACAAGTAAACTAAACTTCAGGCTTTGTTTTCGTATGTTAGCGATACTTTTGAATTTAGTAAAATATCTGTGTTTAAGTTTAAATTCTACTGATTCCTACCGTCACAAAGAGTGAAGAGCTAGGAAAAAAAAAGAGAGAGAGAGAGACTTCCCTCTTCTTGGTGCTCTTTTCTCCCCCTTCCCCTTTCTTTTTCTTCCACCTTCCCTCTCTGCCTTACCGAACCTAGAAGTAGGAGTCCAGTATATTTTTTATCTGTTAAATAAAACATTTGTTTAATCTGTTTACAAATATTTAGTTTGTAGCCTGTAAACCTACCGTGCTAATTTATGATTCAACAAAATCAGAGTGCTAATTTATGATTCAACAAAATTAGAGTTTGTTTTTAACCCAGTGTTTGCTAAATATGGAAATCATCTCAGTTTAAAATTAATCTTCCAATCAGTTCTTATTCTCTGAGAATCATTCATTTTGAATAAACTTGGAAAGTGAAGTTGTTCAAACTAAAAAAAAACATGAATTTTGGTCATTTTGCTTGAAGAACAAATAATATTTTCTAGCTCTTCATGTCTTTTTATATAGTAATTTAAAAGCCACATGTGTTTTAGACTTATGCTAATTCAAATTTTTATTTATAAATGGATGGCAATGAATATTTCAGAAACGCTGTTCATTTAAGTATTAGTTATAGTACTTAAGAATGCATTATCTTGGAGCATGTTAAGTATGCAGTTTGCTCCATGTTTTATGGTCAGTTGAAGCAAATCTACAGTAAACATGTCAAAAAATAAATCACATTGGCTCGTGTAGAACTTTCACAGCCACTTCAAGCATAGGAAACAGTTCTGTAACTTTTCCTATACAGTGTATTGTCAGTATTTGGTATATTTATAGTACCTTTTTGCTAGGTGTTTACTGGCTACACATAAAAATCCAACTGCTACAAATAAAAACCATGCCTAGAGGTTGTTTATTTGAAAGAGTTGTAGGCTGATGTCAAAAACACGTCCTATTTATGTGCAGTACATCTACGACTCTAGACTTCATTTTCTTCTGGTCTGGAGTTAATTCCAGTTACACTCTCAGTGTTTGCTGTAAACTGGAACAATAAGAGGAGAGTGTTTCCTTCATCTGCCACAAAGTAGGCGTGTTGTGCTTTCTCCTGTTAAGTATCAATGTTGTGGTATCATTGCCTGATTGACAAGGTCTTTACCTCCAGGAGCTAGGGGGCTTATGCCTAGGTTGTCACTAGAACCCCAGTGCCCAGCACAAGGCCTGATGTTCTGGGCCCTCGGTTTGTATTTTTTTTTTTTTTATGTTTATTTATTTTTGAGAGACAGCGAGCAAGCCTGGGAGGGGCAGAGAGAGGGAGACAGAGGATCCCAAGCGGGCTCTGCGCTAACAGCAGGGCCCAATGCGGGGCTCGACCTTGTGAACCGTGAGATCACAACCTCAGCTGAAGTCCGACGCTCAAGAGACTGACCCCCCTTCGGTATGTCTGTTAAAGATTTGTACACGTGGCTCTTCTCACAGCGACATCTCCCTCGTCCTCGCCGTTCCCTCCGCCCCAACAGTAGAGTGTCTCCCAGTTATTTGCTCTAATTTATTTGCATTTTGGCACATAAACGTCACGTTACTGGGGAAGGAATATGGCCTCTGAAATTGAAATCCTGGTCTAGTTGACATTAGTCTCTCAGATATGCTTCATATTGCCAAGCTTTGATATTCTCATCTGTGAAATGAGAACACTGCCTGCCTACAGAGTGGTCATTAGGATAACATTAAGGAAAGCAAAGAACAGATTTCGTGCCAAGCTGAGCAGAAATGTAAATATTCTTCCATTTTCTTCTTTTCATCTGTCATTTTTAAATAAGGGAACAGGATCCCCAAGAAGTGAAGTGATTTGCCTACAATTCAGTAGCTATCTCTTTAGACACACCATTTCCCCTTACCCCGGGTTCCCTCCTAAAGGCCTGTGTTTCTCAGCGTGAGCACTCTGCTTCACCCCTGCCTTTTGATGACGCCACCAGCTTTCCTGCCTGCCCGAATCTGGACATCTCAGCCACCCTCAACTCTTTTTATTCTCCTTTACCTTTCAAATGAGCCCATCACCAAGCCTGGACGTTTTGCCTCTTACATATTTTTTGAACTTCTTCCCTGTTCTGCATTTCCACTGCCTTAACTTGGTTCCTCCCCATTTCAGCCTGAGATTTTATCAGTAAGCAGCCTCTGCCAGAATTATCTTTCTAAAATACAAATCGGATTGGGGCGCCTGGGTGGCTCTGTCGGTTAAGCTTCCGACTTCGGCTCAGGTCATGATCTCAGGTCCGTGAGTTCGAGCCCCGCTTCAGGCTCTGTGCTGACGGCTCGGAGCCTGGAGCCTGTTTCAGATTCTGCGTCTCCCTCTCTCTCTGCCCCTCCCCTGTTCATGCTCTCTCTCTGTCTCAAAAATAAATAAACGTTAAAAAAAAAAATTAAAAAAAAAATACAAATCGGATCATATCACTGTCCTTTACGGTGCACACTGCTTCACAGTTGTGCTCTAAGTAGCCACACCAGCCTGACCTCCTGTCACCACGACATGCCCTCTCTGTCCTGCACCATCAAGCTGTGCACTTGCTTAGGCGAGAACTGTTCCAGCCGCAGTGCTCTGACTGCTGAGAAAACATCGGTGCCTGCAAACTCCTGTTCATCCTTGAAGACTTTGCTCTCTTGCCCGGCTGCAGTTACACATTGGATTCTTCAGTTTCTTGCAGCACCTTCTACCTACTTAGAGTCTCATTTTAGTAATTCCCTCCTGGTGTCCCTTCCCATTCATGGAGCAAATGCTTTCTTCTCTCTTTAAAGCGTTCCCCTAGATCAGTGACTCTCAACCCTGGCTGCACATTAGAGTCACTCTGTTGAAGACCACTTACATCAGAATCTCTGGAGAGCCTTCCCCTGTACCCCACCCACCCAGGATTTTCCTTTTTTGCTTTTTCTTTTTTTTTTTTAAGTTCCTCAAGGGACTATCATATTGTGAGGAAGGTTGAGAAGTACTTCACTAGACATCATATCTAAGGTGCCTTTCAAGTAAAATACTCTCTTAGTCTAGAACTTAAACAGTCTTTTTACATATAAGAGCATTCAGGTAATCAAACCACAAATTAGAAAACACGTACAGAAACAAAATAATTCATGGTAAGAGTCAGTGAGAGTAATATGTTGTGAAATAATATTTGTATAGAAACTCTCATTTTCTGGTTCTATCGTAATTGTTAAACCTGAATATAGACAAATAGGGTAAAATGTTTTTCTGTAATTTTCCCCTAATTACAAAACGGGGAGGTGAATGTTATTTATATAAAAATGTAAGCAGATTTGACTGAATTCTTGGTATCCTTAAGAAATGTCATTTAGAAGATAATACAGAAACAGCAATATATTATTAAGGAAGTATTTTCTTATATGCGCGTGGTGAGAGTGTGTTCTTAAATTATTAAATAAATTTTAAACTCTAACATTAGGTTTTTAACAAATTGCCACCAGGAACTTTGGAGGAAGAATAGATAACAAAATAACCTAGTGCTGATATCACGAATTTACCCAACCCCAAATAAGATTCTGTTTCTCAAAAGTGCATTTGATTTGAAATTTTCAACTTGTTTGATCATAGGACTTCTTAGTAAATATGCTTCTAACGTAGGGAATTTGTGTGTGTGATTAACTTTGTCTTTGAATTTCTTGATTCAAGTTTTATCTTGTTTGAATTTAGAAATTTATTTTTCCTGGCTGTTTGCCGGGTGTTTTCCTAATGTTTGTAATTGAGGGATGCTTTAAAGGGCAGGGATGACAGTTATGCTGTTGCTGAATCATTTCTGGTTGAGTATATTTGAATATTCTGTCTGCATTTGGTTGGTTATATATTAAACTTCTTAATTTTGATATTGATATTCTTTGGACTCCTTTATTTTTTACTTCCTTTCTTATAGCATTGATTATAAAATCAATACACACTTTATTTACTAATAGTTCATGTGAGTTAGTCATTGGGAACAATAAGGTACAGTAGGAAAAGTTTCGGCTTTGGACTTCACTCTTTTTAGAACAGATGTTAGCATTGGTTTTGAGACTACCTTAGCCCAAGAGCCCAGCATCTTTTAAAATACAAGATTATTATTGATGTTATCTTGACTCCATTCAGGAAAAAAGATAGGAGTGGATCAATAGATGAACAAGAGGTCTCTTGGTTTTTGAGTTTTTGTTTTTCGTTTATTTTGTTTTCTGTCTCTGGTAGAGTATCTGACAATGAAATAGTTTGTTTTTGAGAGCAGAAGCCACATCCCAGGTTGATCTTACTAGTGTTGTGTTGTGCTTTTTTTTTTTTTTTTTTTTTTTACGAAATTTATTGTCAAATTGGTTTCCATACAACACCCAGTGCTCATCCCAACAGTTGCCCTCCTCAATATCCGTCACCCACCCACCTGTCCCTCCCACCCCCCATAAACCCTCAGTTTGTTCTCAGTTTTTAGGAATCTCTTACGTTTTGGCTCTCTCCCTCTCTAACCATTTTTTTTTCTTCCCCTCCCCCATGGTCTTCTGTTAAGTTTCTCAGGATCCACATAGGAGTGGAAACATGAAATCTGTCCTTCTCTGTATAACTCATTTCACTTAGCATAACACTCTCAAGTTCCATCCATGTTGCTACAAAAGGCCATATTTCGTTCTTTCTCATTGCCACGTCGTATTCCATTGTGTATATAAACCACAATTTCTTTATCCATTCGTCAGTTGATGGGCATTTAGGCTCTTTCCATAATTTAGCTATTGTTGAGAGTGCTGCTGTAAACATTGGGGTACAAGTGCCCCTATGCATCAGCACTCCTGTATCCCTTGGGTAAATTCCTAGCAGTGCTACTGCTGGGTCATAGGGTAGGTCTATTTTTAATTTTTTGAGGAATCTCCACACTGTTTTCCAGAGCGGCTGCACCAGTTTGCATTCCCATCAACGGTGCAAGAGGGTTCCCGTTTCTCCACATCCTCTCCAGCGTCTATCGTCTCCTGTTTTGTTCATTTTAGCCACTCTGACTGGCGTGAGGTGATATCTGAGTGTGGTTTTGATTTGTATTTCCCTGATGAGGAGCGACGTTGAACATCTTTTCATGTGCCTGTTGGCCATCTGGATGTCTTCTTTAGAGAAGTGTCTATTCATGTTTTCTGCCCATTTCTTCACTGGATTATTTGTTTTTTGGGTGTGGAGTTTGGTGAGCTCTTTATAGATTTTGGATACTAGCCCTTTGTCTGATATGTCATTTGCAGATATCTTTTCCCATTCTGTTGGTTGCCTTTTAGTTTTGTTGGTTGTTTCCTTTGCAGTGCAGAAGCTTTTTATCTTCATGAGGTCCCAATAGTTCGTTTTTGCTTTTAATTCCATTGCCCTTGGGGATGTGTCAAGTAAGAAATTGCTGTGGCTGAGGTCAGAGAGGTTTTTCCCTGCTTTCTCCTCTAGGATTTTGATGGTTTCCTGTCTCACATTCAGGTCCTTTATCCATTTTGAGTTTGTTTTTGTGAATGGTGTAAGAATGTGGTCTAGTTTCATCCTTCTGCATGTTGCTGTCCAGTTCTCCCAGCACCATTTGTTAAAGAGACTGTCTTTTTTCCATTGGATATTCTTTCCTGCTTTGTCAAAGATTAGTTGGCCATACATTTGTGGGTCTAGTTCTGCGGTTTCTATTCTATTCCATTGGTCTATGTGTCTGTTTTTGTGCCAATACCATGCTGTCTTGATGATTACAGCTTTGTAGTAGAGGCTAAAGTCTGGGATTGTGATGCCTCCCGCTTTGGTCTTCTTCTTCAAAATTACTTTGGCTATTCGGAGCCTTTTGTGGTTCCATACAAATTTTAGGATTGCTTGTTCTAGCTTCAAGAAGAATGCTGGTGCAATTTTGAGTGGGATTGCATTGAATGTGTAGATAGCTTTGGGTAGTACTGACATTTTGACAATATTTATTCTTCCAACCCATGAGCACGGAATGTTTTTCCATTTCTTTATATCTTCTTCAATTTCCTTCATAAGCTTTCTATAGTTTTCAGCATACAGATCTTTTACATCTTTGGTCAGGTTTATTCCTACGTATTTTATGATTCCTGGTGCAGTTGTGAATGGGATCAGTTTCTTTATTTGTCTTTCTGTTGCTTCATTATTAGTGTATACGAATGCAACTGATTTCTGTACATTGATTTTGTATCCTGCGATTTTGCTGAATTCATGTACCAGTTCTAGCAGACTTTTGGTGGAGTCTATCGGATTTTCCATGTATAATATCATGTCATCTGCAAAAAGTGAAAGCTTAACTTCATCTTTGCCAATTTTGATGCTTTTGATTTCCTTTTGTTGTCTGATCGCTGATGCTAGAACTTCCAACACTATGTTAACAGCGGTGAGAGTGGACATCCCTGTCGTGTTCCTGATCTCAGGGAGAAGGCTGTCAGTTTTTCCCCATTGAGGATGATATTAGCTGTGGGCTTTTCATAAATGGCTTTTATGATGTTTAAGTATGTTCCTTCTATCCCGACTTTCTCAAGGGTTTTTATTAAGAAAGGATGCTGAATTTTGTCAAATGCTTTTTCTGCATCGATTGACAGGATCATGTGGTTCTTATCTTTTCTTTTATTAATGCAATGTATCACATTGATTGATTTGTGAATGTTGAACCAGCCCTGCAGCCCAGGAATGAGTCCCACTTGATCATGGTGAATAATTCTTTTTATATGCTGTTGAATTCGATTTGCTAGTATCTTATTGAGAATTTTTGCATCCATATTCATCAGGATATTGGCCTGATGAATTATTAGTTCTCTTTTTTTACTGGGTCTCTGTCTGCTTTAGGAATCAAAGTAATGCTGGCTTCATAGAATGAGTCTGGAAGTTTTCCTTCCCTTTCTATTTTTTGGAATAGCTTGAGAAGGATAGGTATTATCTCTGCTTTAAATGTCTGGTAGAATTCCCCTGGGAAGCCATCTGGTCCTGGACTCTTATTTGTTTGGAGATTTTTGATCACTGATTCAATTTCTTCGCTGGTTATGGGTCCGTTCAAGCTTTCTATTTCTTCCTGTTTGAGTTTTGGAAGTGTGTGGGTGTTTAGGAATTTGTCCTTTTCTTCCAGGTTGTCCAGTTTGTTGGCATATAATTTTTCATAGTATTCCCTGATAATTGCTTGTATCTCTGAGGGATTGGTTGTAATAATTCCATTTTCATTCATGATTTTATCTATTTGGGTCATCTCCCTTTTCTTTTTGAGAAACCTGGCTAAAGGTTTATCAATTTGTTTATTTTTTCAAAAAACCAACTCTTGGTTTCATTGATCTGCTCTACAGTTTTTATAGATTCTATATTGTTTATTTCTGCTCTGATCTTTATTATTTCTCTTCTTCTGCTGGATTTGGGGTGTCTTTGCTGTTCTGCTTCTATTTCCTTTAGGTGTGCTGTTAGATTTTGTATTTGGGATTTTTCTTGTTTCTTGAGATAGGCCTGGATTGCAATGTATTTTCCTCTCAGGACTGCCTTTGCTGCATCCCAAAGCGTTTGGATTGTTGTATTTTCATTTTCATTTGTTTCCATATATTTTTAAATTTCTTCTCTAATTGCCTGGTTGACCCACTCATTCTTTAGTAGGGTGTTCTTTAACCTCCATGCTTTTGGAGGTTTTCCAGACTTTTTCTTGTGGTTGATTTCAAGCTTCTTCACATTGTGGTCTGAAAGTATGCATGGTATGATCTCAGTTCTCGTATACTTATGAAGGGCTGTTTTGTGACCCAGTATGTGATCTATCTTGGAGAAGGTTCCATGTGCACTCGAGAAGAAAGTATATTCTGTTGCTTTGGGATGCAGAGTTCTAAACATATCTATCAAGTCCATCTGATCCAATGTATCATTCAGGGCCCTTATTTCTTTATTGGTCCTGTGTCTCGATGATCTATCCAATGTTGTAAGTGGAGTATTAAAGTCCCCTGCAATTACCACATTCTTATCAATAAGGTTGCTTTTGTTTGTGATTGTTTTATATATTTGGGGGCTCCCGTATTCGGCGCATAGACGTTTATAATTGTTAGCTCTTCCTGATGGATAGATCCTGTAATTATTATATAATGCCCTTCTTCATCTCTTGTTACAGCCTTTAATTTGAAGTCTAGTTTGTCTGATATAAGTATGGCTACTCCAGCTTTCTTTTGACTTCCAGTAGCATGATAGATGGTTCTCCATCCCCTCACTTTCAATCTGAAGGTGTCCTCAGGTCTAAAATGAGTCTCTTGTAGACAGCAAATAGATGGGTCTTGTTTTTTTACCCATTCTGATACCCTCTGTCTTTTGGTTGGAGCATTTAGTTCATTTACATTCGGTGTTATTATTGAAAGATACTGGTTTAGAGTCATTGTGATGTCTCTAGGTTTCATGCTTGCAGTGATGTCTCTGGTACTTTGTCTCACAGGATCCCCCTTAGGATCTCTTGTAGGGCTGGTTTAGTGGTGATGAATTCCTTCAGTTTTTGTTTTTTTGGGAAGACCTTTATCTCTCCTTCTATTCTAAATGACAGACTTGCTAGATAAAGGATTCTCAGCTGCGTATTTTTTTCTGTTCATCACATTGAAGATTTCCTGCCATTCCTTTCTGGCCTGCCAAGTTTCAGTAGACACATAGTCACAAGTCTTATCGGTCTCCCTTTATATGTTAGAGCATGTTTATCCCTAGCTGCTTTCAGAATTCTCTCTTTATTCTTGTATTTTGCCAGTTTCACTATGATATGTCGTGCAGAAGATCGATTCAAGTTACATCTGAAGGGAGTTCTCTGTGTGTCTTGGATTTCAGTGCCTTTTTCTTTCCCCAGATCAGGGAATTTCTCAGCTATTATTTCTTCAAGTACACCTTCAGCACCTTTCCCTCTCTCTCCCTCCTCTGGAATCCCAATTATGCGTACATTATTTCGTTTAATTATGTCACTTAGTTCTCTAAGTCTCCCCTCATACTCCTGGATTTTTTTTATCTCTCTTTTTCTCAGCTTCCTCTTTTTCCATAATTTTATCTTCTAATTCACCTCTTCTCTCCTCTGCCTCTTTAATCCAAGCTGTGGTCACCTCCATTTTATTTTGTAGCTCATTTATAGCATTTTTTAGCTCCTCCTAACTGTTTCTTAGTCCCTTGATCTCTGTAGTAATAGATTCTCTGCTGTCCTCTATACTTTTTTCAAGCCCAGCGATTAATTTCATGACTATTATTTTAAATTCATTTTCTGCTATATTGCTTAAATCGTTTTTGATCAGATCGTTAGCTGTCGCTACTTCCTGGAGTTTCTTTTGAGGAGAATTCCTCCGTTTCGTCATTTTGGATAGTCCCTGGAGTGGCGTGGAACTGCAGGACTCTTCCTCTGTGCTGACTGGAGTAACTTGCGTTGGTGGGCGGGGCCGCAGTCAGACCTGTTGTCTGCCCCCAGCCCACCGCTGGGGCCACAGTCCCGACTGGTGTGTACCTTATCTTCCCCTCTCCCAGGGGCAGGACTCACTGTGGAGTGGTGTGGCCTCTGTCTGGGCTACTTGCACACCGCCAGGCTTGTGGTGCTGTTTCAATGGGATCTGACGTATTAGCCAAGGTGGATCCGCAGGGTGCACAGGGGCGGGAGGGGTAGGCTTAGGTGGTCTGCTTTGGGAGGGGCCCTGCAGCACCGGGAGGGAGGCAGACCCTTCAGAGGGATGGATCCGCAGAAGCACAGCGTTGTGTGCTTGCGCGGTGCAAGCAAGTTCCGTGTCGGGAGCTGGTTCCTTTTGGGATTTTGGCTGGGGGATGGGCAAGGGAGAAGGCCCTTCCCAGCGCCTTTGTTCCCCGCCAAGCTGAGCTCTGTCCTCCGGGGCTCAACAACTCTCCCTCCCGCTCTCCGAGCAGAGCTGTTGACTTATAACATTCCAGATGTTAAGTCCCACTGGCTGTCAGAACACACTCCATCCGGCCCCTCTGCTTTTGCAAGTCAGACTTGGGGGCTCTGCCTTGCCCGCTGGCTGCCCCTCCACCACCCCGGCTCCCTCCTGCCAGTCCATGTTGTGCGCACCGCCTCTCCGCCCTTCCTACCCTCTTCCACGGGCCTCTCGTCTGCGCTTGGCTCCGGAGAGTCCGTTCTGCCTCTCTTCTGGTGGTTATCTGGGTAAATTAGGCAGATGTGGGTGGAACCTAAGCAATCAGCAGGACGTGGTGAGCCCAGCGTCCTCCTATGCCACCATCTTCTCCAGGGTTATCTGTTGTGTTGTGCTTTGACCTGGTGCCAGATAATTGTTGGGTTAGTTTCATTTTGGAATGAAGTTCCACTATAATATGGGTATTAACTCCATATTCATTCATTCTGTCAGTTATAGACACATTAATCTTTTATCACACTTTCTCTAGTTAGAGCTAAATGAGAGCTTTACTTTCACAACTAAATTATGACCCAGTGAAAGAATCCATTCTAATGCTGTTTCTTTAACATCTCAGTTAGAGACTTCTGGACGGAGAATGCTTTTTTATGTTTGATGTTAGATTTCAGTTTCAAAAGAAAATTAAGCAGTTAAGTGGATATTGGGTGACAGCTTACAAATTTGGTAGTAGGTTGTGGGAATAGTCTATACTCCATCAAAAATTTTCATGGATATTAACTTAACAATTTTTGAACACTTATTCTTCTCCTTTTGCTACATTTTCTAAAGATTTTTCTTAGCTTATAATTTTCTTAATTTGGAGGAATGTGTGGGAGTTTAAGGTGATCATAATGTCAAGGAATAATAGGTTGAAAAAAATTCTTCAACATGAAGAAAAAATAATATTGCATGAAAATATTTTAAAATCTTGTGCCTAAAGGATCTTCTAAATCATTAGCACTAATGTTCAGAGTTTGTACTTCTTGCCCTTATAAGGACAGTATGTTACCCCAGTATCTTCGGATTAGTTTACTGTGAACATATTTTATTTTATATGAATAAATAATTTGAAATGAAATTCATAATGTTGAAAGAAACTTGGGAGCTGTGTTTTAATATTCTGTAGTGAAACAAGTCATTTTCAATGCAAATGTACCTACCTAACACATCTTTTTGGAGGTTTATTTTATTTGATGTTTATGTAGCCATTTCAGCCTTCTCAGGCTTCTTGTTTGCATGATCTGCCTTTTTCTATCTACTTACCTCCATCCTATTTATATTTTCATATTTAAAGTATGCCACTTATAGGCATATGTTTTTACACTTTTATAATCCATTCTGTCAGTCTCTGTCTTTTATTCATAATGTTTAGTCCATGTACATTTAATATAACTGTTGATAACATAGGATTTTGTTCTACTATTTTACTATTCTTGTTTGTCCCATCTCTCTCTCTCTCTCTCTCTCTCTCTCTCTCTCTCTCTCTCTCTCTCTCTTTTCCCCTCTACTACTTCTGTTTAGGATAATTGAGTATTTTGGGAATTCCTTTTTAATTTCCCAATTCGCATATTTTTATGGTTGCTCTGGGAATTACCATAAATAACCTTAACTTCTCAGGTTACTTCAAGTTAAAATTGTACATCTTTCTTATAATGTATAGAAATGTAGTAATGTTGTCATAGTTACCCTTCCCCATCTTTTGTGCTATCATTGTCATATACAGTAAAACCTTGGATTACAAGTAACTTGTTCTGAGAGTGTTGTGCAAGATGAGCAAACATAATAAATTTTAACTTGATAAACAACAGTGTCTTGCATTTTGAGTCGTATATGATGCTGAACATCACATCACAACTGGGCCAATGGTTCTTGAAATATGCTTTGATATATGAGTGCTTTGGATTACATGTTTCCAAAACAAATTATGCTTGCAAACCAAGGTTTTACTGTATGGTACAAATACATACATTATAGTTCCCATAACATAGTGTTATATAAATGCTACTTTGATTAGTAATAGTTAAGAAAGCAAGAGGAAAAACTAGTCTTTGGTTTTTATCTACATGTTTACTATTTCTAATGCTTTTCATTCCTCAGATCCAAGTTTCTATCTGGCATCACTTCCTGATGGCCTGAAGGGCTGAAGAAGGCCTGAAGGCCTGAAGAAATTCTTAGCATTTCTTGTAGTGTGTGTCTGCTGACAATTTTGCCTTTATTATTAAAGGATATTTTTGTTGGATACGGAATTCTGGGTGGACAGTTGTAGACTCTGGATTCTGTGAGGTTCCATCTTCACAATATTGTTTTATTTTAGCAATTAACTTTGGTGAACTTATTTTTGCAAACTCCCTTTCCTGTGGTGAGCAGCAACTGAAATCTCAATTCTGTTGTTTGTTTGTTTTTTATTTGTTTTTTTCCTTAGCTGGACTTTTGGGAGTCTGTCTGCATGTGCATCATTTAGGGGTCACCCAGAGACTTGAGCAGAGTTTATATACAGGATTTAGGGACTTCTCTTTTGAGGCTCTTTCTTTTTGGGGAACTAAATACAGAGTCAAGAAGTAGATCCACATATACATGGTCAGTTGATTTGCAATAAAGGTGCAAAGGCAATTTAGTGGAGAAAAGATAACCTTTTCAACAAATGGTATTTGAACAGTCATGTATCTTTATGCCAAGAACAAAAAACTTTGATTCATATCTCATAGCATATACAAAAATTAATTCAGAATGAATTGTAGACTTTAAAACAGAAAACTATGAAATGTCTATAAGAAAATATAGGAGATAATCTTTGTAACCTTGGATTAATCATAGGTTTCTTGGCAACAACACTAAAACACTAAAACATGATTCAGAAAAGAAAAAAATGATAGGTCAGACTTAATCAAATTAAAAAAAAATTGCTTTTTACAAAGCACTGTTAAGAAAATAAAACAGTAAGCTGTAGACTGGGAGAAAATATTTGCAAATCACATATCCAATAAAAGACTTTTGTCCAGAATATATAAAGAGCTCTCAAAACAATAATAAGAAAATAAACCACCTCATTTTAAAAATGAACAAAAGATGGGGCACCTGGGTGGCTCATTCAGTTAAGTGTCCAACTCCTGATTTTAGGTCAGGTCATGGTCTTATGATTTGTGAGTTCAAGTCCCCCATTGGGCTCCATGTTGACAGTACAGAGCCTGCTTGTGATTCTCTCTGTCCCTTCCCTGTGTGTTCTCTCTCTCTCTCTCTCTCTCTCTCTCTCTTTCTCAAAATATATAAATAAGTTTTTTTTTTAATGAACAAAATATTTAATCAGATACTTAACCAAAGAAGATATGCAGATGGCAAATAAACACATTAAAAGATGCTCAACATTACTAGGGAAATATAAATGAAAACCACACTGATAAAGAGGGTTCAAGATGGTAGCATAGGAAGATTCTAAACTTCCCTCTTCGCACAGACACAACAGATTTACAGCTACATGTGGAGTAATTTTCCTCTGAAAAGGACCTGAGAATAAGATAGACAGTGGTCTCCACAACAAAAGGTAAAAGAGACGCATCAACAAGGGTAGGAGAGGCAGTCAGACAGGGTGACCTCACAGCAGGAGGGATTTCCTCAAATATGGAATACTCCCTCAAAGAATTGAAGGATTGTGCCTCACACTGGATATGCCAACCCTGGGAACTAGTACCAGAAAGATGAGCCCCCAAAATGTCTGTGTTTGAAAATCAATGGGAATTAAGACCAGGAGAATCATAGAATTTTAGGGAATGGAGATCCCTTTCTTAAAGGGCTTGTATACAAACCCATTCACTCTGAGATCCAGCACAAAAGCAACAGGTTGAAAAGCATCTAGACCTTAAATGAGGGACACCCCTTTACTAATTTAAAAGCAGCTGTTGGAGAGGCAGGAATTTGCAGGAACTTTATCTGGGGACAGAAGTACTGGTAGATGCCATTTTTGTAATCTCATCCTAACTTGGTGGTGACTGAGCTGACTGGTGCTATTTTTGGTGCCCTCTCTCTAGCTTCCTAGCACCAGAGGGTATGCTCTTCGCCACCCCATGTTGTAACTGGCCTGGGCAAGTGCCCCATGCCCCACCCACCCTGCTCAGCATCTTAGCAGCAACAGGATTGGGTGAGCTCCCTGAGCCCCCACCCACCTCACACAATGACCAAAGCCACAACCAGGAAGAACAAGCAATTCAAACCCCTCTTTCCCTGTGCAGTGCTAGAACCACAATTGGGACAACCAGGGCAACCAGGCCGGGTGAGTGCCCTGAGCCCCACCCTTCACACACAGCAGCCACATCCCTAAAACAATGGCAGGCACTCACAACCCATGCAAGAGACACACACAGAGTGCCTGATTC